>NW_010229432.1:24110-38172 GCF_000690775.1 Eurypyga helias
TGTGCCGCCATTAGATCCCGTCCCACCCCACCCACCAGCCGCACCGCAGAGCGGCCATTGGGAACATAAGGAAGAGCCACTGACCTTTGTCAACAAGCTTTACGCTGCTGCGTCTCCAAACTGCTACGTCTCCCTTTCTACGGCAAGGGACGAAGCTTCGCCAGAACCTACAGAATGAAACCCATAGTTAGAGCTCAGTAAACCTGGTTTTCTCACTGAGAATGTATTTATCACCAAGCATGGGAGTGTGTTTCGCAGAATCATGCCGACTAAAAACAGACAACCGCTTGTCAGAGATAATGGAACAGCAGTTTTTAAACTGAGGTTATGGTTATTAACTGTGTCCCAAGCTTAAAAGCCACAAAGACAAATAAAGATCTTCCAGCCTTCATGGAACATTTCAGGCCTTTCTGGTTAGGAAATTACCCTGGTTCACTTCTGTTGTGCCAGCTGGAATAACTCTAAGCTTAGAAGACACGCAGTTCCAGCCCAAATCTTGACAAACTGAAAGCTGGGGAGGTCAGACTGAAGCCACACATGAGCAGTTCAAACCTCGGTGCTGAGGTGGTTTCGGCTGATGAAGAGGAACAACAGGGGGGTTGGAACTAGATGATCTTTAAGGTCCCTTCCAACTCTAACCATTCTATGATTCTATGATTGTAAGCTCGAGGTCAGCCTGCAGCTGCGGGGACTGTTTAAGGTGACAACTGGCCTGAGAGCGCCGGTCCCTCGGCAGCAGCCTGCTGACGGTAGGCCACAGCAACAACTTGCTCTACTGCAGAACTGTACCGGGTTGTAACCAACACCCGAGAAGCTCAAAGCAACTTATGTGCATGAACCCACCTTCATAACCTGCCTGAGACACAGAGAGGTTAGCACGGACATTGTTTCCCCCACCTGCAAACGTCATGAAGTGAGACACACTGGCCTATTAAACAAACACATTCTGTGGCAGCTAAAGGAGTAAGACAAAATTCCCGAATTCATACTTTTGGAGTCATTCCCAGGCCTGCTAAAAGCAGGATGTCAGAGCTGTTCACCTGGAACTGCTCTCGGCACATCAGTGTCCTCTGTGGCAGTTTTAGGGGCACAACTTTGTCTGCAGTAACTGCTGCATGCGGCAGCACTTACACCTGACACACCCCGCTGGGGGAAATCTCACCTTCCCTCTGCAGCCTGCAACCGCCGCTCCATCCGCTCACTTGCAGGGAGACGGCTACTAGAAAAGGGAGGAGTTGACTCCAAAGTAGGGATTATTTTTAGGCTGTTTCATTAGTCAGGTCAGAGCTGCCCAGTGACTCAGCCAACACAGTTCTTGTATTTGATCAGCTCTTGCAATCCATCCACTAGCCACGGGAGAACACAACACAACTCATTCCCTTCCGCGTTACCTTACCATGAGGCTCTTCGTCTATTCCATCATCTTCCCACTGCTCCTCGTTTGCCAGGAGAGGGTTCTGAGCTTCACACAAAGCTCTCATTGGGAAAAAATGTCCATCGCCCTGGCTGCGTGGAAAAGGCAGAGAAAGACACTGTGAAGCAGCAAGTGGCTCTGCAGGATGACAACTTCCACCAGTTCTATCCGCAGAGTTCCCTGCTGCTTGAATTTCCAGTGTGTACTTGGAATTAGGTTTAAGTTTTGAACAACACTGGGTTTATTTTTTGTGGCAGCTCCGACAGAGCTTCCACTAGCGAGTGGTTTTGGTCCTCAATTCCTACAAGCTCTCTGGAGAATGAATGCTCAAACCTACAGCCTGCAACAAAGCCATTCCCAGCGTGCCTGCTGCAATCCAGCCGTGGGTAAAAGAGCAGAAAAAAGTCAGCTTATGAGGGCAAACAAAGGAAAACATCTATGTAGGAGCCACTTACACCACAGGAATACACGTTACCGCTTTACACCACAGATTCTCCAGGGCAGAAATTACACTTCTGTGCGTGACACCCCACAGAAAACGGCCCTGATCTTCCCCAGATGTTACTGAACAACAGGTAACAGCCCCATGTTGTGACCTAAACCTGTCCACAAAATAAGAAAAAACACCCCAAAACCCACGCTGCCAAGATCTAAAGCTGGAGAAGCTTTTTTTGCGCTACTACTGCCCCAGCAGACAGGCACGTGGACGCCACGTGCCAGAGTGCGCCGAGACTCCGGTCCCGCAAGGCAGCGCAGTTAGAGCTCCACGGTCCGGCCTGCTCTGCACCCCACAGCAGCACGGGCAGTGGGACCACACACCAGCTGATCCCGGTGCCAGCAGCACACCCTGAGCGCTCTCCCTGCGATTCCTACACAGACGGGTCACGCGCCTGAGCACGGAACAGCCTTCTGTGCTCCTCTTTCCCCTTGAACTGTACTTCAGAGCGGGAAGCTGATGGCAGTGGGGATGCAGCTGGGCCTCAGGCGCACGCACTGCTGTTTGAAACAGCTGGGACTGCTGTGCTGGGAATTCCTTATTTTAAACTGTGCCCATTTACTAACGGAATTAGACTTCAGCGTACTTTACTACAGGTCTACTAAGTGCCCAACCAACGTTCTCCCCTGCATAAGGAGCATAAACTGTCCCAGGCAGAGCTGTGGGACAGATGAGAGCGGTGTCTCTGCAGCGAACACCCAACCACACCCGGGCCACGGCAGCCCAGGGAGAACGCCCAACCACGCTACGCAGGCCTTTACCCCCCAGAACCCTCCAGAGCTCTGCCCAACAGCGTGACCACAGCCGAGGTTCGCTGGTGCATTTGTAACGATGCAGAGCCACGCAGTAACTGATGGAACACAGGAGGCTGTAGCAGGCATTGAGAGGTCAGTCCCTCCAGCTAATCGCATCAGCTTTTAGCACTGACTTGATTATCACTTACCTAGAGGCAATAGGGAGCAACCAGAGCTTTTTTTCTTCTCCAAACACTTGCTGAAGGTTCTTTACAAAGCCAAGGTTGAATCCGTTTTTATCGGGGCCATTTTGAAACACGGGAGCTGAGAAAGCCTCTGCACAGATGCAATTTCAGTGAAAAACATCAAAAATCAATGCCAAACACTCCGAAAGAGGACTGCGCATGCGGCAGGCATCTACAGACAACATGGTTAGCAGGTTATGAAGCAGCACTGCAGAGAGACAGGGTTTGAAAACAGCAGCTTTTTCTTTTTGCCAGCCTGCGAAGACCTTGAAACTGCAGGTAGGACCCTGACTGCGCGAATGAGCCATGTGGAACAGTCAAACTGAATCATAGAATCACAGACTGGTTTGGGTTGGAAAGGACCTTAAAGATCATCCAGTTCCAACCCCCCTGCCATGGGCAGGGACACCTTCCACCAGACCAGGCTGAACTACACACGGTTTGTTGAATGTGGGGAAAAGAGTTAAAACATGAGACTTGTTGAAACTGCGTGGGTAGAAATTTCTAAGTAAAAATCTGCCGAGATAAGCAGGTCGGTCCTCAATGCAAAGTGGAGACTGAAATCGCCTCATTCATTAATGATGTCATGAACAAGCATTAGGAACAAACATATGCAAACAGACCCTCTGTAAGATTAGGAAAAGAAAGGGAGGAGGAGAACCTAGAGTAGAAACAATTGTGTCTCCCTCTAAGCTGCTGCAGGGGTCTGATGTTTTGGGATAGATGAGCTTCACTGCCCATGAAGTGTGTTTTACAGGTAGTAACTGTACAAAACCTGAATGGTTCCTCCAGCTCCTGACTGTGTGTTTTGTTCTAAAACTCCATCCAGAAAGCTTTAAAAATTGACCAACATTTATCTGAGGAAAGGCACAGAAATCACTCCACAGGGGCACACTGTTCCAGATGTTCATTTCACGGGTGTCACAGTCAGAATGTCTTTGTCAGTGAGGACGGACGCTGGTCTTCCCAGCCCTACCGCGCTGGCTTGGGACGTGCTCCAGCACGAGCATGAAGAACCGTTATTCCTCAAAAGCTGCCTCATTTCACAGCCAATGCAGTTACACATATGCGTAACATTTGTGTAATTGGACTTTTACACTTTAAGGCTCTCCTCTCCCTAAGAAAGCTTTTGTCACAACAGCTAGTAAGTGCCGCTCATCTGAAGCTACAAATTTCTGCAGCTCTGTGCCAAGATCTTAAATCTCCCTCCCCTCATAATCCAGCAGGAACGTATACAACACAAATGCCTTTTTGTTTCACGTTACTGACTGTTGTGGTGTCTTAAAGAAGGAAGACAAGACAAGCACCTTACCTAAAGTAGATCTGTTCCTGCTAACGAGCCAGCAGTGGTAGCCGAACAGAAACATAAGGCTTACGAAGAACATGACCGCCACAAAGAGAAGGAAGAGGATGTGGAATTTGGAACGTCCGTTTGTCAGTTCACCCTGGAAAGAAAAGCAACACAGAACAAGTGATCAGAACAAATAAAAGCTGGAAATTCTTTGCTCCTAGAGAGAGGAAAGATTGTACAACTTAATAACTCCTAGCTGGCGCTCTCAAACTTGCATACGTGTCACACCTGACTAGGAAAGGCAAGACAAGACCAATGATCTGGTTCCTTTCCCCTCTGTAAGCGCAGCAGAAGGTGGGGTTTGTTTCTCCCTCTAACAGAGCCAGAACAGTCACAGCCTCCTGCCTGGGGACAAGACACCCCGTGCCCACAGGGAACTAAGCAGGCACGAGCTCTTGAAGCCCTGTTACGTTCTGCTGTCTCCAGCCCATACTCCACAATTCTGCACCTCCTGCTACACAAGGCACGCCAAGAAAACCCGGCCTCCGTAGCTACAGTCATCGGGGCGTTACAACACAGCAGAGATGGTCTGGAAAAGTTTAAAAGCCAAGCGGGACCCTAGAAGCAGGAGGAACGCTTATTCCCTCTCCAGCAGAAGGGTCACGTGCCAGAGATCCTCATGAGCATCTACAGATGCCTGTGAGGACCTCGAAGTAAAAAACCCACTTCCCAGCCTTTGCTCGTTGCACACCCGCCGGCGCAGAACGCCAGTCTCCCGCGCCTAAAGCCAGCTCCTGCTGGTGTCCCAGAGCCTCTCAGGAGGATGCTGTGCAATCAGCCACCCAAGCAGCAGCCATTCGGTAAGTGAGCGCGCAGCAAAGTCAGGTCACTCAGCACAGTCTCACCGAGCTAGCGGCAGGGAACACACGAAAACTGGAGACGAAGTGCTGGTCTCCTCCTGGAACTGCCACTGGCTCTGCCTGCGCAGGAGCGGTAACGGGACTGAGTAAGCAGCACGCTCTGCTTCAGCCAACTCAAGTGAAGGAGTTGTTTGGGGATTAGAAAACGCCCAAGGTTTCTGACACTGTTGGGTGAAGAGGGCCAGCGCAACGCCAGGATGTACACTCCGATACCAGAGGTTCTGAGGTACAGCCACGCACACACAAGAGCAGGAAAAGGATACAACTGCTTTTCCAGGAGCTGACTCCACAGTTTGAAATTCCTGCACTTTATTTGCTTCTCGCTTTGTGCATTTCAAACACACAGTGGCAGTTCTACCCAAAAAAGGGCTTGGGGCACTCGCTGCCTTGGGAAGAAACGCAGACCCGCCCCTGACTGAAAGCGAAACACCAACACGGGTGACTAAACCCCACGATAAAAAAGCACAGGAGATGAAAAAGTAACCGGATTTCATGACTTACTGTCCAATACTTAATGAAATACTTGAAGACTGTTGCAGCGATGTACAAGCAGTACAACAGGGAATAGGCCAAGAACAGCAGAAAGAATTTGTAGTTAGAAAATCCAATGCAGTTATTCACCCTGGAGAACAAAAGCAAAGTCACAATCAGGATACGTGCAGCACAGCCGAAAGGCCACGGCCACTGCGGGTTTTTGGTTTTCTGAAGCCACACAACACGACTCCGTCGGCAATAGCTCCCCTTAGCGGTCAACGTTAAATAGAACTCGAGTCAGAGTGAATTAGCAGTCGGGGTTTAAATTGGAGGGATACAACAGCTTTTTCACTCATTTATGGAACAAACACGAATGATCTGTCTTTCAAAATATCAAATACTTCAGGCAATTTCAGAGTTTAATTATTTTATATATTTTCCACCATAAGGATGGTCTAAAGCGAGAGCGGCATACGGGCACCGTTCCGCGCAGGAACGCTCTCTGCCGAGATCACATACGGGTACCTGGCACCTACCAGGGGCAGTGATGATCCATTTTCAGCACACATCTGCAAAAGGACGAGAAAGAAAAAGGGAAGAGTCGTTATTTGGAACTGAACTGCCGACAGCAGATCAACAGTAAAAGCCTCTGGTTTTTGTAAGACCGCTACGGGACACAAACTCCAGACGATACTGGCACTTGGAATCTTTTGAGTGGTATCATTTTAAGATCAAACATTCACTACTTGTTCAAGATCAACCAATGACCTTGCTACTCTGCAAGATAAAAAGAAATTACAATTATTTCTGCCCTAGAGGGCTTAAAACCTGCAAAGCACCACAGGTAAAGGCCTGGAATCATAGAATCATAGAATCACAGGATGGTTTGGGTTGGAAGGGACCTTAAAGACCATCCAGTCCTACCCCCTGCCATGGGCAGGGACACCTTCCACTAGACCAGGTTGCTCCAAGCCTCATCCAGCCTGGCCTTGGACACTCCCAGGGATGGGGCATCCACAGCTTCTCTGGGCAACCTGTCCCAGCGCCTCCCCACTCTCTCCAGGAAGAACTTCTTCCTGATACCTAATCTAAACCTCTCTGCTTCCAATCTAAGCCTGTTAGCCCTTGTCTTGTCACTACAGGCCCTTGTAAAAAGTCCCCCACAGCTTCCTTGTAGGAATATCAAAACCCAACCAAACACAAAACCCTCTCACGATCATTCTTCCTTTTAACCTGCCGAGGTTAATCAGTTCATTTCACTAGATGGCACGCTTTCTAGCAACGACACAGGGATACACTCGTCGGAGTGGGAACTGCGAACACCTGAGGGCCACCAAGAGCAGAAATGCAAATGCTGATGCTGACACACAGGAACAGGCGCTGCTGAGGCAGCTGGAACAGGGCTGGGGGGTACCATGGGGTGTGAAAAGATGGGTGAAGTCCCAGCCCAGTCACCTACCTTGGTGGTGACTGAATTCACTTTGGTGACAAACAACCCAGTAACTTACACAGCACAAACGGAACAGTGGTGACAGCGATCGGGTTTGATTAGCTGGCATCGGTCACAGAATCGAACACCTGAAATTAAAGACACATTAATACCCAATAATAGAAAAGTGTTCTTTTTTCCCCACTTTTCAGTTGATATTCTGCTCATTTCCCAGTAACTCAGATTCCTTCCTCTGTCACCTCAAACGGTGAGTGCATTGGGCAGCTGATTTGTGCTGCCAGGTCAGGGTCAGATAAGCAATGCTCATCCTTCTGGAGACGGGCAGAGGCAGGGAACAATCCTCACGGCAAAGCACACAGCCAGCTTAAAAGCAATAAACCAAAAATGCACCTTCCCTCTGGCTTCCACATCTGCTCAGACTTCAGCTACGTTCTGTTTTGGTAACTGCCTCTGTAGTGGCCCTTTACTTCCTAATCCTGTGCCTTTTCGGACAGGAACGAGCAGGTCGGAGCCTCCAACATGAACATACATTTCTTTTAAGCTTTGAAAGGAGCGCCGGACGCGTTTCATCACAGAACAGGGCCCGGGAAGCTGCCGCAGGATGGTGTCCTGCATCGCTGAGCAGGACGCCGGGTTAAGCAACAACGAGCGCAGCTCTCGTGCTGCTCAGCGGCAGCACCGGGCACTCCTCAGAGGGTGAACGGACACGTTCAGGGCTTTTTTGCCTCCCCACACACAAAACCTGGGAGAGAAGGCGTTCCCGTTACTCACACAGGAGTTACTCAGTGCGTGCCGTGGCGTTGGGAAGGCCCCGTGCGCCAGCAGCGTCACCTGGATCGCCAGCGTGCGCTACCGTGGTGTGCTTGGTTCGACTTAGAGAAACAAAGCCCTCTCCTTAGCTCACCTCCATTCCCCGTTCTCGTGTACACGGGCAGCTTCCTTGCAATTTCGGCGAGAATTTGCCTCTGCACCTCCGGCCTTTCTTCATTTTCATAGCGTTCCTTGTCAGCGTAGGACATATGGTACTAGAAGCAGAAGTCATGACAGCAGCAGTCACCCGTGGTAGCAGCGACAGTATTTCAAATACTGGAGAGTTTGGAAACATTTTTACATCCCACTCCCTCTAACGAGATTAATCTAATGTAAACGTGTGTTAAGAAGACAGGAAGTGCTGGACAGCCACAATACGTGTGGCACACGGGTAAGAAACGCGAAAGTGAAGTTAAGATCACAACCCGGTGTGCCAGAATTGCTACCAGGGCTGCCTCAGATTGCTATGCATTTGTGAATAACCTCACTAACCATGGTAAGGACACCAGGCACTTCCCTTCTCAGCACGAACCTGTCCCCAGCCACGCTTTTATGCTTCTAACACTGGGATCGGTTGTTATTTAGGAATTTACATTCTTGCCACTGGGATCAGATCATGGCCACACAACCATCATCCTCATCCCCCTGCTCCAAACACAGTGGTTTATTAGTGTTTCAGAAAGAGGTAGAACAAAGTGTAAAAAACTTCCACCAAATCCAAGAAAAAGTAAACATTTGGTAGAAGAAGAATCGAGACAAACATCTGCCCGTGACTGCCCTGTGCTTAACCCTACTCTTGTCCTAAAATAAGCCTCCTACGTCAAAAAACAATAAAAAGCCCTCCCTAAAGTCTTATTCCTGCAACGATCCACTGCTGTCACAGTGAGCCCCAGCTTCTCTCCACCACAGCACGTTGAGCATTTGTCTTCCACAATGCCGCTGGCAGGGAGGTACAAGGACTGGAGCTGCTGGCCCTATGCAGAACGATAAATCGCTCAGTTTTGATGAACAACTCCAGGCCACTTTCCATCTCTTTGGGAAATCGAGTCAGCTGTCCAGATCAACTAGTTGGCAGGATTTTTGAGTTCTCTTTAGCATCGCTGCTTTTGTTCTGCAGGGAATGAAAAGCGCTTGGACTCACCTTTTTGCCTGGCTGCACCGGGAGAGTAAAAATGGACTTCCAGTATGTCCACACAAAGAGCACAAAGAGAATATGGAATATTATAAGATAGGCCACTAAAAAACAAACAAACAGAAGCAGAACAATGATTTCTTAAGGAAAAGTTTCATTCACGATGGGTATAATTCAAATCTTTCACAGCAATGACCAAAAAATAAAGGGGAAAGGAGAGATTCAGAGCACCAGCCAGTGTTAGAGCAGAGCGAAACCTGCCGGTCAGCGGGTCGGCAGTGTCAGAGCTCTGAGGCTGCAGTCAGGGGTTACCGATTGCACAAGCCTCCCCTTCTGCACCCGATCTGACTCCGTGGGTGAGGAAAAACACAGCTATAAGAGACTTCACCCACAGGCAGGTGACAACCTTGGATCATCAGGAATGACAGCGCAGGCACAGGCAAAGCAGAGCTGGCTGGTGCTGAGCAGCATGAAGGTTAATACTGCACTACCCCAGCATCTCCAGATTTCGGGTTCAGTTGCTACCAAACGCACTTAGCATCGCAGTACCGTGTTATCGGTGTACTGCCCGCTCACATGATGCTTCCTGCACCACTCGCGGGAGCTGAGAGAAATAACGTGCTCCAGCAGAACTTTGCATCACCAGAAAAAATCAGATCTCTTATCAGACATCTTTTAGATTGGCCACAGTTGGTACAATAAAGTAAATGAGGAAAACATCCCTCAAATTGAGCAGAACAGGTCTTGAGGTTACTAAGAGAGAGTTGCAATCCACTAGGCACAACATTATCGCAGGGAATCCAGCACCCTCAGGGTAAGCTTATTTCAACAGGCAAACTTGGCTTCAGAGCCCCTGGGCATAGCAGGGAAAGGCCAGCTCTGTCTGCTACTCAGACCTGGTCGTGGTGTCTTCAATGCTCCACTCCCTGAGACATTATCAAACGACTACAAGACAGTTTTATTTAAACACACCGTTTCATCATAACAACCACCTCATTTTCCCCATTTCATTTAAGCTTCAAATTCAAGAAGCTAAGATTGAAGTGACTACAACTCATGGAAAGAGAAGTCTAAAATCCAAACCCTTCCTTAACTTCTCAGGCAAGACTGTGTGAAAATGTAAACGGCTTTGAGACTTCCTAACGAGATGGCAAACGCGCTGACACGCCTCAGGAGAGCGCGATGGATTGTGTGAATGATCTGTGAACCCAGGCTAATTCATTAACATGTTCCTAAGTTTGCTCGAGATGTTATCCTTACACTACATGCAGGTGGAGCTCAGTCATTTTTAAATTAAGGAGATAAATCTTGCAACAGGTTTAATTTTGTTGATAAAGCAATAGAGCGGCATGTTAGAGGAAGCTGACCTGGAGATGCACTAATAGATTAGGCAGCTAACAACTTTCTCCTGAATTAGTATCATCCTGCTATAGTTTAAAGACTAGGACAGCTCTGCAGTGGAGAGAGAACTGCCTTGACGCAGCAATCTGGGGGATCTTTAACGTGTCAGCCGGCATTGTTCTGCACGGAGCAATCTGCCAGGCGGAAACGCTACACCTACTCCTGTCCTTCAGAAGAAGCAAAAGTAAGAGGCCGCCTGCATCAGCCAAAAGCCTCCAGAGCACCTCCGGGAAAAAGGAGGATGGATGCTGAAGTGGCCACTAACCCCTTGCTCGGAGAACATGACTGTGGTTTCCAGCACCCTACCAGTGGAACAGCCTCGTCAAGTGATCCTGCTGCTCTGCCCAACGCGATCGGCGACCTCACGATCCCACTCCTGGGACCTCAGAACGTCTCGCAGCCTGTCCTACCAAAGGAAACCGGAAGCGTTCAAGGCAGATAACGATGAGACAGAAACCTTTGCTGGAACTCGTCTGTGGTAGAAACTGAAAGCTCCTGAGGTACCGCTCAAGGTACGGGTAGTGGTCAACAGAACCAAGCAAAAAGCCTCTCACGAGAAAACATTAAAATCAGCTTTCACTGAAAGGTCAAATAAAACAGTGAAAAAACATTGGCAGGGCACAAACAGAACTGGTCTTTTCTGTTTGGTTTGTAAAATCAGCTCTGAAACTGTGAAACAGAAAAGGGAGAAACGGTGTGTGGGTGTACACAGACAGAGAGAAGTCTTCCTGAAAGAGCAGAAGGGATCAAAGACTTCTCGCATTCTTCTGCCTATGCTGCGGCTAAGCGGGGAGGAGGAAAGCTGAAATCCTCTGGAATGCGCAGGATCGTGAGGTCGCCGATCGCGTTGGGCAGAGCAGCAGGATCACTTGACGAGGCTGGTCCCCCGCTGGGGGGCTGGAGGCCCCGCCCCACCCGAGCAAGGGGTTAGTGGCCACTTCAGCACTCCTCCTCCTTCCCAGCACTTCCAAAAGTTACAGGGTGCCTAACAACGCAGGCTGTACGCTTCACCAGTGTGTAATGACAGGAAGGAAACACTGAAAGGAGGGAAGACTAAAAAAAAAGGATGGGAAGTATTTTTGGTACTTCAATGAGAACGTTTGCGACTCTTTCTACACAAGGGCTGAGTGAGCAGCAGTAAACTGAACGCACGTACCTTTTTCCACGGGGTTGCTCAGCGTCACTGAAAAAGAAAAGCACACATATGTCTACAGAGCAAACTGGGTTCCCAGGCAGGTTTGTGACAAATAATGTCACAAACATAAATACAGCTATTTTAGGAAAAAAGAAGTTCAAATTCAGCAGACAAAGAGGGAGCCCACAGTTCAGCATCAAACCAAAAGCACCCAAAACAATCCCTTGTTGACTCACACAAACGACACCCACAACAGGATGTTCAGTAACTGTTCCTTCTCCTGTATTTTCCCTTGTTATAAAATATAGTTGGTGTATTATTACGTTAGAAATACGACAAAAATAATCCACTTGGGACAGCGATTTGAGATCACCGGGGCTCCCCCAGCAGCTGCCCAAGCAGCATCCCCACGCAGGTCTTGCCAAGCATGCACTTGCAGCCTGCCTGGTGCCAGCCTGCTGCCTCCCCAGCCACGCCCCGACGCATTAAAAACAAATTGTCTCGGCTTCAGGGGCAACAAAGGCTACACTGGGATGACTCAGTTTTTCCCACACTTCCTCCCAGCAGGGTTTTTACAACCCCTCCTCACTTTCCCACAGTCGCAGAACAGCCCCTGCTGACAGAACGACTGAGAGCAACCAGCAAAGGGCACGTGGCTCAACATCTACTTTCACTAATTGTTTTAAAATCCATCCATTATTTCAAAAGCCGTCATCCAAGTTTACCAGGGAAGACAAAGCCGTCTTTCTTAAACTGAGAACGGAGCAGTTGTGCGGTAGCTTGACGTAACACTGCTCGGAAGGTGAGGTCGTTCGTGGGATGGGAGCCCCTTGCCCCGAGCCCGTAGCTTTGAATCTAAGGGTTCCAACTGAGATGTGTTGCTCCTTGCAGGAACGGAGGAATGAAAGGAAACAAGTGGCCACACATCATCTCCCAGCGGCACAGAAATCTTACCAAAACACGATCATGTCGATGGAAGACTGAAAGATTTGAGGGACTGCACATGCCAGAGGCCTCCTGTGGAGTATGACTTCTTGGCCATACCAGTCATTGAAAATTTAAACCCCAGTGTCACGAGATACCTCTAGGACATCACCCCCACGCCACTTTCAACCCTCAGCAGTCTGCACATCGGAAGATGAAAATCACGGATCCAAACAGAGCGCCTACAATTTACGTGCTTGCAACAGCTGAAACGGCAACTCAGAACGGAAACCTGAACCAAAAGGTGTCAGAGCATAAAGCTTTGCAGTTAGACATCTGGGAGGACGTCCTGAGAGCTGGTTTTGAAGTAACTGCGTATGCCAGTAGTTGATGTTCAAATCCTAAAATGATTAATTTAGTCAGCTCAGCTTCTGCACAGATAACCTCCTCCACACGCAAACAGAATGCATGAGAGAGAAAGATGGGGCAAAAAAAGAGACGGGGGTGGGCAAAGGAGTGATTTTAAGCTGTGATTCCAAGCAGTGAGATAAGCTCCTGCCAGCTTACCCAGCATGTACAGACCACCGCAGGCCCAATCCAAACCCCACTTAAATCAGCAGAGTCTTTTCTAATAGCTGCACTGGGACTCGGCTGTCGCCAGGGTTAAATAGTGCTGAATTCGCAGGGCACCGCAAACAAGGCAGATTTCAGGAGACTGACCACATGTCAGGAAAATCAACCGTTTGTCCATGGTCCATACGACAGTTACACGAACCCTGGTGACACCGCTCCATGTGAATTCTTGAACGAAACAGCCCACAGTCTCAGGGATGCAATATGATGTCATGAAGTATTTGGGGGTTTGGCCTAGCTGCCAGGTAAAACAGCTCAAAGAAACTGCATTTCATTTTAGTCCCCACCAAGAAAAAACCAATAGGTCTTATTGCACTAGCAAACGTGACAAAAGTCTGACTTCTGTTTGCTGTGCAGAGGCAGCTCTTCCCACAGGAACACCTCCAACTACCGTCTGAGACTCTGGGTTCCTCCCTCTGGCTTACCCTGCCCTGAAGAGAGTCTCATGCTCCCCCTCACAATTTCACAAGTCCAAGCCACCAGCTGTTCCCTCCACCTCCGGCAGACCTAGCGATCCTCTCTTCTCCTGACGAGCTTCTGCACATGCACACCAAGCCAGAACATAACACAAGGAAGTTTGCAAATTACTACATAGTTAATGCAATTACCAGCCAGTACTGAAATTTTCCTTTCTAAAATTTAGTGTTTTCTACACTACTTTAGCAAGTTTTTTGCCTCGTGAGTATGGTTTCATGGAACCCTTTTTTTTTTCCTTTTCAGAACATAAAGGGATGATGACAACACAGGAAGTACACGGATCTGAGTTGCTGCTTAAACCAGAAACCACGTCTGAACGTTGTCATATGGCGACAACCTGGACCTTCACTGTGGCTATAAACCTCCCTGTCCGCACAACGCCACTCCCCCGGCTGATGCACGGACTGAGCAGAACCCACAACAACCAGCCAGGACACAGATCTCGCAGAAGAGCGGCACAGCCCACCATCAACCCCCTAATTAACCCCACTGTGCACCCGACCAGTGATGAAGCGTTTGTTCACGC
>NW_010229433.1:0-1216 GCF_000690775.1 Eurypyga helias
CCCAAACCTTTCTGTGATTCTATTCCATTTTAAAACTTTAGGTAAACAGTGTCTTAATAGCTTCATTCTTAATTGAGCTCATATAAACTGTTTCTATTCAGTGGACTCATGATTTAGTGGTTAGGTACATGTAATGTTAAGCCAGGAAAGCCTCCCGCATGGGTTTCTGATTTAGCGAGAACATGTAAATTATTAAATCAGCATTGCATATTACTGCTGGCAGACTCGCTTTTTCCAGTAATACATCAGCAGGCTCTGTGCCAACATTCCTGTCGCTTCCTGCTTTTATTGGATGTTGCATTATTCTTTGGCTCTTTACATTAACTTTTGAGATTGCTTATGGTGAAATTCATCAGGGTGTGCTATATATACATGTCATGCTCAGCAGAGTAACACATCATACTTACCGTGGTTGGGCAATTAGCATTCTTAGCATTTCATTAAGCTTTTTTCGAAATATTTTTGTATTGGTTTTCTGACTCTGGTGATTGTCATATTTATAGCAGCTGTTTGGTACAGAACTCTAGAACTTTTGTCCTTATTCTGGGTAAGAGAAGAACATGCACTGTATCCAGATATACCTGGCATCTTGGGAACAATTGTATACTTTAAATTGACTTCCAGGTCATGTGAAAGCAAAGCCTGTATGATGAGAAAAGGGAGTAGGGAGTTCAGCTGATGTTCCATATAAGCAAAAAGGTTCAAAATGCAATGTATGTTGAATAATCCTCTTTCTAAAGTCTCTCTTGTTGTGATACAAACAAATGATGTGATAAAGTATTTGCATTGTAATTTAGCGTAATAAATTCATTGTTCACAGCAAAGTGATACTGCTTTATTAAGGACAGAACTTTAAAAGTTTATACAGCTCTTCATAGTGATCCATACAAAGAATAGCAGATACAGTTCCGTTACAGGTTGATACTTCCAAAAGGAAAATCAATAAGTGCAGTCCAAGGAAGTTATATGGAAGATGCTCTTAAATTTGTCTTTTAGGCTTTCTGTGAAACTCTGGAGGAAACAAATTACCGTCTACAAAAAGAACTGCTTGAAAAACAAAGGGAGGTTGAATCGCTGAAGAAGTTGTTGAGTGAAAAGCAGCTTCATATAGACGCTGTTGAAAGAAGAATTAGGTACGTAGAGGTTTTAGGGGTTTCTTTTTGTGAAGGCATTTTCTCTGTATAGTCACAAGCACCACCTTTAAAATGTATTCTTG
>NW_010229433.1:1229-29668 GCF_000690775.1 Eurypyga helias
CAAGAGAATATTTTCAGTAGGCTCTTTCCCATATGCTGTCCAGATGCTGTTGTTAAGTACAAATGACTGAGAAACTGTTGTCCCAGCTTTTCCCTCTAACATAACTGGGCTTATGTTTCCTAATCCTTTTAGTCCTGTCCAGATAAAGCAAAGATGCTCTCCTGCTTTTGAAGTGTAGGATATGTGAAATGCTCTGCTAGAGATGAGAGCGGTGGAAAAAATTGCTTTGAGTTATAAAATTCTGTTTGTACCTAAAGCTTTGACAATGATCAGGTGATTGCATGTCTGTCTTAGCGTCTTTAACTTTGAGCTGGGTTACCCGGAGTGATGCTGTAGGTAACATGTAAATAGCACTGGAGACTATCCATATAAATCCAAGGAAAAAATGGCAGATTTTATTATAAATTTTATGGTGCCTATCTGCTAAATTTTGTAGCAGCCTGGGGAGCTGATGTTTGGCTGTTCAGTGTCCTGCTAGACCTGCTGAGTCAGTCACTGGGGTTTCCTTAGCCATGGAGTGAATTCCCATGGTCCCTTTAGAAGTTATTTTAATACTGCTTGGGTGGTTGTGTCTGGCATATCCAGCTTGACTAACAAATCACGTCTTTGGATAGATGGTTTCATTTGGAAAAGGATTTAAATGGAATAGTTACGGCTTATTGAACATTCTGATCTGAATACCATATTCAGTTTGTCACTTACTCCTGAAGGCAAGTAATTACAATTGAAAGGTGCTTTCCCTATTTGATGAGAAAGTTATGACTTACTGCTGGCTTAAACAGTGACATAGCCAAAAAAATTAAATTACTTGCATTTGGCTAATCATGATAGGAAATTCTGTATGACTAAAAATAGATTAAGAAGGCACGAGTAGCAGGAAGAGATTTTATGTTTTAGTGTTTTCCCTGAAGACAGAATTTAATTTTTTTTTAAATACACAGCCTGCCAGTTTCTCAGACGTGTAAAATTATTGAAAGTCAGCCAAATAGTGTCTTAAGTCTTGATGGAAAATAACTCCCATGGTTTTTAGTTGTGAAATTTACCAAGTAAACCCATGACCTTGTTTGAGAAATTCAGCTTGTCTGATGGGAACTGAACCCAAAAGAAACAGGTCTGTCTTTGGCCTTGTTGAAGTGGAATCTTGCTCTGAGGGCCCAACAAGAATTAAAATCATCTTCTACCTGTAAGCAGGGGCCTAAAATGTGTGTGAGGTAGGAGGGGATGAGCAGACATGGCACCAGACTTGTGCGCCTTTACATAGGCTGGATTTGGCCCAAACGCAGGCCAATAAACACGTTGGAGAGTACTGCTGAGGTATCACTTAAAACAGGTGCAGTAAAACTATAGGAACGGTGGTAGGTAGAGTCATGTAAAGAGGGAGTGAAACACAGCAGTGTCGCTTTCAACACAGAATTGTTCACAAGCTTTTCCTTCCGATTCAAGTGGCAGCTTTCGGCACTAAATTGGTATGTGTTTTCCACGTAGGGCAATACTTTGGAAACAAGGTGGTTTTGGTAATTTTACGTGACCATGTTCCATTTGCAGCTGGGCTAGTCAGACTGCCATCTTGTGTTGCCCTTAAGAAAAGGTTACTACCTGTCTGTTTGTCATTAATGGGAAAACATACGGCTCCGAAACTTCATCTGTGACTGAAGTTACAATGAGAAACTTGGGAATCTGTTGAAATCTTTTTATCCTGCCTGTCTGCCTTCTGACTGTGTTTTAGTTATAATCCTGCTGCCATTTAGGCAAGATGTGTGTGGCTTAGATCATCTGCTTGTAATTTTTTTACATAAAGCCATAATCACTCCTCTGGGACTTGAATTTTGTAAAGCTACTAAACTGTGAGGCAACCTGAGGATTGAATTTAGCTTAGGAATGAGCAGCCGGAGCAAATAAACAGTTTCAGTCGCTATCCAGTGCAAGCCCTGCATCTCCCTAGTAATAAAAGAAACGAGGCATGTAGGAGTGAGATTGTTAGGTTCCCAGAAACTGCAAAGTTTCAAATGAAACAAACAGCCCTTCAGTGATGAATGTTCGCTCTATGGATTGGTGGTACTCTGTTCTTATTTGTTGTAGGGATTTATCTTTAGGAAAAATGACTCGTCAAATGTCAGGAGAAGAAAGTGAGTGCAGTGGTGAGGTGGAGTCTTCTGCGGTAGAAGCAGACCAGGGTACCCTGGGTGAGGACAGCTGGTAAATACTATCATTTTACTTGTATTATGCTTTAGTTTTTCTTGGAAGTATGTTTTTACATGTTGGTCTTGCATAAATTCTGCACAGCTGAGAAATTCAGTGTTTTATTGAACCTCTCTGCTGCATAAAGGCCCTCAGGACAGAGAATTTGAGCTCTGGAATAAGTGGTAACGAGCCTCGTAAATGTTTTGATGATTGCTGGCAGAGATTGACTGGAGAATGACCTTAGTTTCCGTCCGACGAAGCTTATTTGATCTGTTGTTGCAGCTCAGATAAGGAGAACCAGGAGGCTTGCTGGAGTGGCTCTCTGGTTGAAAATTCTGTACCAGAGATCGAAGTGGCTGAAGTAGCGTATACCGCCGATGAAGAGGAATAGATGGGTAGCGGCTGCTGTTACCTGGGAGAGGTTCATGCCTGGGGCGTACTCTGTGTGCTGGGGCATGGTGTGGCTGTGAAGAATGTACAGCAAAGAGCAAGAATGCACACACTGAATGTTTACATAAATCCTTACAGATTATTAACGTAAGAAATATACCCAATGCTGCTTTGATTTCAATTTTTATCCTGCCTTTATATATTTAATATATGGAAGTCTAATAAGGGCTAAAATCGGCTGAAGTTGAGATAGCGTACGTACGCAATTTGGCTGACTTTCCTAGCGGGGTGACAAAAGCTTCGCACTGAAACACCTCCAACTGGCACGTCATGTGCTGCCACTGCTGTGACACACGTGATGTGTTCATCTGTTTGGTATCTGTGTTTTCATGTTCTTACAGCCATAAATTAATGCTTGCTGCAGTAAAAATGGACTCGTTTACGTTTGATGAGAGCGTAGAATGCGTTGTTTTTAAGTTCTAAAGTTGAAGAATATTTCTCTGGAAATTTTAATGCAATGCAATAGGAGAACTGACAGTACCAAGAGAAAAATACTTACGAAATGGGATTATACTTGGACATTGTTTGTTTTTGTTTTTTTTTTTAAATGGTCATTTTTGCTGAAGGAACTAATATGAGACCCCCAAACACTGTGTATTTTCATCCCGAGTAGCGTGCTGCAATACTTCTTGTTTGGTAATGCTGCTCTGAAAATCTGGGATGCCTCTGCTATACACCCATGCAACAGTAAAATCGGTGAGTTTGCCTTTTACTTGGAACACTACCTCTTATCTTGCTAATGCATTCATGTTTGTTTGAAAATACTCCAGACTACATTGAGGTTGCTGAAAGACTTGTGAAGAAACCATATTTTTTCCTGCACAGTTCATAACTAGATTGAATCTAGTTGCAATGTATTTTTGTTTCAATATATTGTACACATGTGGATATTGCTACATATGTTCTATAGCTTATTTTTTCAAAATGTATTAAGACAGGAGATGCACTTTATAATTAAGACTCCATTGTGCCAAGTTCAGTTGGCTAATTGGTTGAGAAAGGGGAGTTGCAGGGAGAGGATTATGTAGTGCCTTTTTGTATTTTACTTGTTCATTACTGCAGAGTTTTGTTACAGTGCTCTGGGTCAGCTCTGTGGCATCTTTGATACAGCTTGTTTCTGTTCTTTACTTATTTACTGAAAGTGCCTTGTTTTATTCTGCTTTTCCAATAGGAGGAAAGAATGCTGTTTTGTTTTAACCTTTTTTGTTCGCCCTATACCACCCACATCGTTGTTTAATGTTGTCAATACGCAGTGTCTTTGTGCTGGAGTTTTCAAAGGGAGCTTTGTACTTCAGGCTGTGCATACAATGACCTTTATGCAGAACTGTATAAACCTTCCTGGTGAAATAAAACTATGGACAAAACACCTGTCGTCTTTTTTTCCACTCTAGGGGAAAAAAAAAAGTTCAACGCCTTGTCTAGTAGAAGGATAAAAATACTATTAGAGAGACATTTCTTACCTTGGTGATTTCCTACAGTTACTCAACTTTTGGTCTGAGTTCTGTTTGTCTTTGTACCAAAAACTGTCTGCATGAAAATGAATGAGACTGCTGTAACAAAACTCCAGAAAACTTACTGTACTCCTGTTGAAGACTAAAATGAAAAAATGAACTGATCTCTTTTATATGCTGTGTGACTAGTCACAGATGTTGAGTGAACTCAATAAAGTTATCACACCTTCTGGTAAATTCATTAAATCTTTTGTCAGCTGTCACGTACCTATTTGGAAGGAAGATTGAACTGGGTATGTTGAAGTAGTCTTAGGTTTACAACCACAAATGTTTTAATAATTTCTGAAGTACTGCAGGCAAATCTGCAAATCTAGTCGCTAAAAGCACTGATACAACAGTAATTTTGTCACGAGAGGGCAAAGGAATGGAAATTTAGATGTGCTCATTAACATTTATACTGTATTTTACTGACCTAAATATTTAGTGTGGTGTGAATAGATGTTTTTGTTTAGGGAAAACCTGAGTTTTTAATTAAACTGAGTTGAAAAATTTGAATTTGTTGAGGGGGCGTGTGTTGTCACTTGCCCTGTGTTAGTGGTTCATGAATGGTTACCCCCTGCCTCCCAAGGGACGTGCGGGATTTGAGCTGTACAACCCATCAGCAGTCTGATGCACCTCGATTCAGTATGAATTTTTTTCTGGTGCACTTGCATCCATTCTGGCACTCTTTTTTCCACCTCCTTCTCATTTCGCCCACTGCTGCAGTTTTAGTACAGAAGCAGCTGACTGAATTATTTCATTCATGAGAATTTGACAGTGGAGTTCTGTGCTGCTCGTGAGGAGCAGAGGAGGATTCAAACTGGAATTGCAGCAGAGTGAACTGATCACGGGAATTGCAACCAGTAACCCTTTTTCTGGTGTAGTTAAATCATTCCAAAGGCAATTGTCTTAATAGTTCAGCCACTGATTTCATTTTTTTTTTCCTCTTACTTCTAGATTTTAATCCATTGTACCCAGCTTCCCCTTACTGGGAGTTTGCTTTCTCTTTTTTATACCACATCCTTAACAATCCTGTGGGATTTTTTTATCCTCCAAAGCACTTGCAGTCTGCCCACGCCACTCCTCAGCTTCTGATTTGTATGCTCCTAAATCGGTTAAAGCGCTGACTAGTCTCGAGTCAAGAACGGGTCCCTGCACAGCTCTACAACCAACCACTGGTTACTGTGAGGGTAACGGTTCTGTGGAACCAGCCAAGGAAGGCAGCAAGTTCCCTATGCTGGGAAATGGCACCTGGCAGATGTAGGAGAGAGCGGCTGTTCCCCAGCAGGCTGCTGTGTGCCCCCCGTTGGGCTGAGCTTGGGGGAGGGGAGGAGCATAGTTCGTAGAATCACAGACTGGTTGGGGTTGGAAGGGACCTTAAAGAGCATCTAGTTCCAACCCCCCTGCCATGGGCAGGGACACCTTCCACTAGACCAGGTTGCTCAAAGCCTCATCCAGCCTGGCCTTGAACACTTCCAGGGATGGGGCATCCACAGCTTCTCTGGGCAACCTGTTCCAGTGCCTCACCACCCTCTCCCTGAACAACTTATTCATGATATCCAATCTAAACCTCCCCACTTTCAATTTAAACCTGTTACCCCTTGTCCTGTCACTACAGGCCCTTGTAGAAAGTCCCCCCCAGCTTCCTTGTAGCCCCTTCAGGTACTGGAAGGTGCTATAAGGTCTCCCAAGAGCCTAGTTGCAGAGAAAAGGGTCAGGGAAAGCTCCGGTTCTCAGTGCTATGTCTGTCCCTAATTGGTTTTACTCTGTGCATCTCCTTAGGGGACCAAGTAGTTGGAGTTCCCTCTCGGCAGTTTCCTTCATTGGATTGTGGTGGTGAAGCAGCAGCAATTACCCTGCCAGACATCCCCGTTTCTAGTAGAACTGATGCCAAGCGCGCTTTCTACAGGAAGATTTCCCCAGTTTTGTTCATGGGGTTGTTTTCCTGTGCTACAGTGGGCTCTGATCCACACTGGGGCAGGAATTCTGCTCTCAAGTTGCTGCTGCAATCGGGTTCTTTGAGAAATGCCAGGTTAACACAAAGCAACAGTCCAAGGTCGTGAACCGCCAAGAATTGCTTCTCCACTGAACGCCAGTCTGGGGGTGTGATTTACTTTCTGGGTTATCTTCACCCCTCCAGGAACCCCTTTCTAAGGTTCCTTCTCCCACCGCACTGGCATCTCTTCGCGTTCCCTTGTACCAACCTTTACCCTCCTCTCCGTTCAGAGGGCGACCTTTCGTGTTGTGCGTTTCCTCGTTGTACCAACCTTTACCCTCCTCTTCGTTCAGAGGGCGACCTTTCGTGTTGGGTCCTTCTCGGGCTGTGCAGGGCAAGGAGAACACGCTGAGCGAGGGCTTTTCTTAGATGTCCTCAGCCGTCTTCCGAAGTTTGGGCTACTGTATGGATTTGGTAGAGTGGAGAGGTAGAAAAAACACGGTCCTTTATTCTAAATAGTAGATTAACATATTCTTCTCTTGTAGTAGATAAAAATGACAAACTTATCCCCACTCAGAGTCACAGCGACTCTGGCCGTACCTCTGCTCTCAGGTCATAGCTAATGCTCCAGTTGGACAGTTTGAGTGTGACACTGGGATGGGAAGTGTTTCTCTCAATACTTCCCCTTGGGTTGATGAATTCAGAACCATTCCGAAGGGTGTTCAGAGCCAGGAAAAGGCTGCCATGAGACGTGTCTAATCATAGAATCACAGAATGGTTTGGGTTGGAAGGGACCATAAAGACCATCTAGTTCCAACCCCCCTGCCATGGGCAGGGACACCTTCCACTAGACCAGGTTGCTCAAAGCCTCATCCAGCCTGGCCTTGAACACTTCCAGGGGTGGCAGAACCCCGTATGAAGCATCTTTTTTAGTTCTGGTGGGCACATTTTAAAGCCCCAAACTGCAGTTTGATCCAGCACCATCAGACAAAGTGGTGGTAGTGCTGAAGGATTCTGTTTAACAAGGGTCGGTCAGCGTTACGTTTAGGCTGCCCAGAGCACGGGATGTGCACAGAGGGGACGTTTCCGATTCCCTGTGATGTAGAGGTGGCGGGAAGGCTGAAGGAGCTGGGGGAAAGGCCACAGGTACGGAGCCCTCAGTCGTAACTGCGCAGCTGGACAGATCAGAACGCCTGACGTGTGGGCCCGTTCTTGCTCAACAGAGCGACAGCTTTTAGTGTGAAGCCTTTCCGCAACAGAACAGCACCCGACACTGAAGTTACAATTCAGGAAAGCTAACAAGGTTCTAGCTGAACAGGCAAAGCTGCTCTTCCTGGGTTTATACCCCTAACCTCCACCCGACGGGCAGAAAAGTAGGCTGTGATGCACGTGTCCTGTGCATAACCCAGATCTGCACTCCATTCCTGTCCCAGCTTGTGCAACGTGTGCCTCTTCCGTCTCGCTGAGGATACTGCAGCACCCAGCCCCAGGCTGGAGTTCTGGTGTTGCTTGTCAAGATCCCGAACTGCAAGCAGGGCCGTGGGGCTCTGCAGGAAGAGGAGACTTGGGAGTGGTAAACCTGAGCAGTAACTGCAGTCCTCAAAAGTCCTGTCACTGGCAGCCAACACCAAACCCATCAGCTCCAGGAGAGAGGAACATGCAGCGTCAGGGATCACCCCCCAGAGTGCAGACATCACCAGTGTGGGTCTTCCTGCCAGAGGGTGTTGTGGCTCATGATGAACTCACTGGCCTAACAAATGGGATTCTGGGCTCAACTCCCAGCGCTGGCTGAGTCACCACCCAGCTCACCTGTCTTAAGGGAAGGCAGCAGGTGCTGCACAGCTTCATTAACCCATCAGGAGTACTCTAGCCCACGCTTTCACCGTTTGCAACACAATCTTCATGGAGACCTTACCCTTTTTTACCCTTTTTAAGCTCTTCACGGCAATCTTAAATACTTGCTGATTCGTACTTGGCCCTTCCGTGACTGGAGGATCACCAAGGTGCTCTCAGAAGAATTAATTTGTCCCAACTTCCTATCTGAGAGAGAGGTATTGCATTTCCCTCTGCTTTGCAAATAGGGAAAATGAGGAAGAAAGCAATTACATGATTCACCCTAATCGCAGTGTCAGTCAGTTGGTGTAGTCCTAGCGTTACTGCTGATCCCGCAGACGCGTCAGCAGGTTAAACGGAGATGATTCACGGAGACTCCTGCCTGCGTAACACAGGAACTGTGTCTTGGGATCTCTCAGCTGAGTTTCAAGTAGGTCTAAATATCCTCACTCAATTACTACCTGCTTCTAGATTTTATCATATTCCATTCTTCTACCAGTGCACACTGAAGTGCCGGGACGTCTGCATTACCCCCTCGGCTCTCTGAACCTCCTGTGGATTAACACTCTTTATCTAAAGAAACCACAGCTGGTTTATGGAAATGCTGAGGATGACTACGAAATGCTGCTCATTTATTTGTCTGACAGTTAACGTGGGTTTGTCACGCACGGCTCATCTGGCAAGCGCCTAATGGGACAAGGTTGCGCACTGACCTTTCAAGATCTCGTTACGGCTCTGCACGTTCGAAAAATAAATGGATGGATGGATAGAGAGATGGACACATAGATAAGACGGATGGATGTAGTTTAGGAAGCAGCTGCAACATGTGGCAAACCTCCTACAGGATCTCTCCTTCCAAATTTCCTATGGCTCCTTCCTAGATGTTCAGCATTTCTAATAAACGGGTTATGGGGTGGGCAGCTTGTGATGTGAAGGGGTCCCTGTTTCCCCCTCATTCCGTAGAATAAATATGCCAGTTACAGGGATAAACAGAGGCATAGGGCAAGCAATGTACCCTGCTTTGTGCATTTAGACACAGGCTTGCCCCGAGAAGTTTAATTCTTGTGTGTCGATGTGCAGTGTTAATTTAGAAATCTTACAGCAGAGCTTGCAGGATAATGTAAACTAACAAAAATATCACGATTCCTCTTAGATCTGAGTTGGGTGAGGGGACAACAACGTGTGTGGGAAGAGTCAGGTAACTGCCTTATTCCATATAAGCTATTGAAAAGCAGTGAAACCAGCCATTCAGCAAGATGCTGATGTGCTTACGAAGGTGTTGTTTCTGCTTACGTGTCCAAGAGCCCGGATAAGCCAGCTTCTTGAGGAGATCACTGCTTTTTCACTCCACACCAGTCAGATCTGACTCAAACAGGCCTACTGAAACAGGCAATTAAAAAAATAAGTTGTGTTGCAAAGTTAACGTGCAACGTAACATTACGAAGGAGTATTAAACAGTGAAAAATTAAGCCCGACCTCGCTGTGAGTTAACCTGAGGAACAGAACATGTGCAAATAATTACGTGCATCTGTCTCGGCTGTTGGCATGCTGCCGCCAGCTACTGGCATCCCCATGAGATAAGTGTTCCAGTTCCGAATCTGGAAAAGCATGGGAAGACCAACATCTTTCACTTCTCAGATAATGTGAGTTACACAAGACTCAGGATCGCCCAAAGGTCAGAGCACAAGATCTCTCCTCTCAACAAAGAGGCGGCTCTGTTCTGCTCTGTTGGCGCAGCTGCTGGCTCAGATTTCAGGTTATTCAGACACAGTATGTGCTCTAGACAGATTCTCAGGCTACATAAATTAATGTCTCAACCACTTATAGAATCACAGAATGGTTTGGGTTGGAAGGGACCTTAAAGACCATCTAGTTCCAACCCCCCTGCCATGGGCAGGGACACCTTCCACTAGACCAGGTTGCTCAAAGCCTCGTCCACTTATTTCCCCCCATCATTTTTTTTTTCCTCCTGTTTTGTTCTTTATGAAATAAAACCTTGTGCTTGATTCTCTCCTATTCCACGGTCTCCTCTTTCCAGCCAATTGCCTTCCTTCAGGAAGAACATTTCAGAGTGCCTTACTTCAGGTACACGAGGCGCTCCAGAGTACAGTGATGCTTCTCCAAGCGTGGTAATTTTTTTTTCTGGAGAGTTCAGTAAACGGCCCCAGTTACACACAGACATTGCACTAGGGCAGCTAATGGGGCTGCAGAGTTTGCTCCTTAGTGGTTAAAGACCCCAAACCCAACTCGGCTCTACTGCATAGCCAGGCCTGAAATTGGGGCCAATCTGCCAATTGTGTCAGTTCAGGCTGAATTTCCTTTGACGAGTAAGACTTCTGCTTCTTGGTAAAATTCACTTTAAGATCCAAATCCTCAATAAATCGAAGCGATTGATTCCACACTTGAACATTCTCCACAGCCTCAATTCCTACAGGCACATCCCACGTGTTCCCACCTAACCCAACGCAGCGCTGACATCGCCACACAACCGCAAACGTGCTGCGGGCCCTCCAAGGGCTCAGGCACAGACCCCACCGAGAAACCAATGCCCGCAGTGTCCCCAGCACACCGCAGTGACATCTGGCTGGCCGAACAGCTCTTCAAAAATGGGCAAATGTAACTGCTCGAGGCTTTGAGTCGCAGCTTCCGCTTGTGGCAGTTCCAGTTTGTCGCGGCGTGGGCGCTCAGGGAAGGGGCTGGCCAACTTCTGCACGCTGCCGAGGTCCTGCGGCGCTGGATGGCGCTCCCTGCCCTGGGTCTGCGAACAAGCTAGGTGCCAAGGTCGCCATGGACTGCACGGGTAAGACAAGAGATGGAAACCCAAAGAGCAGTCGAGAAGGTGGGTTAGGATTTAAAGCAGCCGGGGAGGGTGGGAGGATTCCCCCATGCTTTTTGCAGCACTTTCAAGCAGGCCCTTTTCCCTCCTGTGTAAGCAATAGGACTGAAGCTGGGTCCGGTGTGAAAATCCCAGCCTTCCGAGCCCGTTGGAGCTTCCTGCTGTACACTGAATCCAGAGCTCCTCCTGGAGGTCTGCAGAGCCCAAGCCCAGGCGCTGACGGAGCTCATCTGGGCACAAACAGCAGCGCAGCAGGCACACTGATGCACGTGTAGGGGACGTACCGTCGGTGGGAACAGGGCAATACGGTAACCCGACGTGCGTCTGTACACCTGCAGCCCCGGCTGCCCTCAGTTCAGCAGCTGTCCCTTTGGTACACTGAATTCAATCACAAAACTAAACATAATACACCTGCGTATAGTTACCTATTAATTATATGGATATAAGGGGGCCTCAAGGAAGCTGGGAGGGGACTCCTTACAAGGGCCTGTAGTGACAGGACAAGGGGTAACAGGTTTAAATTGGAAGTGGGGAGGTTTAGATTAGATAGAAGAAGGAAGTTCTTCCCAGAGAGGGTGATGAGGCACTGGAACAGGTTGCCCAGAGAAGCTGTGGATGCCCCATCCCTGGAAGTGTTCAAGGCCAGGCTGGATGCGGCTTTGAGCAGCCTTGTCTAGTGGAAAGTGTCCCTGTCCATGGCAGGAGGGTTGGAACTAGATGATCTTTAAGGTCCCTTCCAACCCAAACCATTCTGTGATAATGATACAATAATTATAGCTGAAGACTTACATTCCTCCCAAAGGGCACGTTTTATTTTTTGTGGAAAGGGTAGTCCCTTGGGGTGGGGATGGGTCCACATAAATCCTGTTTGCACCCACAAACCACTCCTTGCCCACCAAGGCAGTACGCCTTTAAAAGCTGGTATGTCATACCAACGAGACCGGGCACCTGCACGGGTTAAGACCGCTAGCTCAGAGCAATTAGCTTCCCACCCAATAAATTTAGCACGCTGACAAACTGCAGACCCTCAGTTTGGACACATGTTGCCATTCAAGCCTAGGAGAGTCAGGTGCTTACCCCTGGAGAGAGCCAAGGGAGTGGGTACCCAGACAGTCCTTGTGCCCCAAAACCAGCTTGGGACAGGTAAGAGAGCACAGGGGGTGTAAGGGTGAGGGGTGAGGGGGATGCCCAAACCGGCTGAGCGGGCATTTGCCCAAAGCTCACCCTGGTAAAGGGGTCAACAAGGATCAGCTGTACCAAACAGCAACCAGGGAATGACCAAGAGACTTTTAGTTGGGGCAGGGGGCTGCGAGGAGTCAGCTAAGCAGACACACACAAGGTGAAAACCTGGGGATTAGGAGCGAGCGGGAGAAGAGGGGAGCAGGATGACCCTGCCAGACGTAGCCATCCCCGTTACACAAGGATGTTTAGACACTTCCAGGCACATACTAACATTTCATAACTATATTGCCTAGCTTCACCCACTGCACCGCAGTTATGGATCCCAAGCGTACAGCTCAGCGACGGCCAGGTAATTACATGCAGGTAACAAAACAATACACCACTTAAACCATGCTCAGTCACATCAACAGGGCAGGTTTTCCCTGCAGTATACACCCGACTGCGCAGTGCTGCATCGGTGGGTCTTGCCACAGTCTCTGCATTGGGGACAGAGGTAAGAAAACACGACACCTACCTACAGTTAGACTGGCGAGAGCTGGAATTTCTTAAGATGTTCAAGCCAGTCCCTGCTGTCACGTGATTTTTGAGACTAAAGCTTCCTCCTTATGTCGCTAAAACATCATTAAAATAATTTAGGCTCTGCATCATGTAAAACTGAGATTTTTCTCACTGGAAATAGTCCCCATACATACCCACCCCGCCATCCCACCAGCTGTGTACACAGCAGGCACTGCATGTACCAGAAAGAGTTCCTTGGCATCTTGTGATGAAATCTTTAGGCTTTAAAAAGAGGCAAAAGACGAGTTGCCTGAGCAACTGTACCCTTTCCAGAACAGATAATGAGTAAGGGTCTTAAACCGCGGCTCCAACACTTTACAGATATGTGTAAATATGCGTGCGTGTGTTGTACGTAAAATGCAAGACCCTACACACACACTTGAAAGGAGATTCTAATGAGATGCATGAAAAAACGCATTATTTCACTCATCCTTGCCTATGGTAAATTTACTTTTTTGTGTTTAAAAGACCTGATCCTTCTTCCTTTCAACTAAGGCCAAGAAAGTGAAGCACACATATTTCTGAAACAATGAAGAGCAGTTTGGGGGCTGGGTGAAGAGAAAAATCAGCTATTTTGGACACATTAAAGTAACAGAACCTCTTAGAACACGACCCTCAAATGCAAAGGAATGCAGCACAAACACCATACCATACACTGCTTTTTTTCTTTTTTCAACTGAAACAATTTTTAAGCATCTCAGAATTCTAACCTGATGCTGAAAGACTAATACATCCAAAAATACTTCAAAACATCCTCACATCCTCAAAAGAGCACTGTATCTTAATGACAGCGTAAAGAGAGTACTTACAGTTTTGCCTGATAGTAAATTGAATACAATCATATAGCACAAATATGACACAAAAATATTTATTTACAGCATATACATATGTTAATTCTTTTGACTTTTCATTAATATAATTTCTCTTTTTAAAGCTATCCAGATTAAAAATGTCCAAGTCTGTTAAGAGAAGAAAACATTCTCAAAATAAAAAAGAGCCAGGAAGGGAAGTCAGCTGTACTACACCATCTGCTTCCACAGCCCTCTTGTAAAATATGTTCCAGTTAATAGCGAGTACATTTACAGTAACACGTTGACACTATTCACTCCCGTCTGCTTACAAATACTGAACATATACCACCTTGGCATGAAGACAGACATATGTTCAAAAAAAGGAAGAGCTATTTGTCCCACTGTCATCTGAATTTACACAGGAAAGAGCCACCTTCTCAGCTGAATTAAATCCCTAGAATTGCTTTTGAAGAAAACCAATTGTCTACTGTCTCCCACACAAGTATGGAATCACAGAACGGTTTGGGTTGGAAGGGACCTTAAAGACCATCTAGTTCCAACCCCCCTGCCCTGGGCAGGGACACCTTCCACTAGACCAGGTTGCTCAAAGCCTCATCCAGCCTGGCCTTGGACACTTCCAGGGAGGGGGCAACAAGCCCCTGGTTCTGGTTGCCCACACTGTATTCTGGTTTGTGGACACGACCGCAGTACTTCAGAGCACAGCTTCCCCAACCACACCTGTCAACTACACACAAGCTTTTAGAGAAGCTCACCCCAATGACCACAGCTTTTCTTCACCCTTCAGAAATTTTGTTCCTGAAGTACCTGGCCTGAAATCAATAAGCTGAAGACACCTGAAGTTTCCCAGGATCAGCATTTAACCAAAACACTAGCACTAGCTCGCAAAGGAGACCTTCCCTAGGATTTTTTTCTCCCCCGCAGGTGTTCACATGGCAAGTTCTTGCACAAAACCAGCAGGTTCACATTTTCCAAAACAGACTGAAAATCATTTCAGTTTCAAACTGGAATCTTAGAGACCTATTTTGGTGAGGTTGTAGAGAACTTTAAATATGCCAAGTGCCGCGTAAGCGCCAAGTATTGGAAAACTACTAATCTGACCAAGAATAGATGCAGGAAACCAGCTTCTCTAAGCTAAGCACGGGACTATGTTGGCATGGCCTCGTATTTAGTAATACCAGATGTGTCCACAAGCACACAGTCAGCCTCACAGCGTGACGCTAATACCTTCTGTACCCAATTCAGAGACTTTTACAGACCGCATACCTTGAAAACAGGACTCCAGCCAAAAGGATTAGCAAATGGATTCTAAATAACTCAGAATATTTGTTATTTTATTAAATGTGCCTGCTTTCAGCTAGCATCTCACATCCTGAATTGCAGCAAGTTCAAATGAGGAAGATTAAAACTGAGTAAGATTTTGTTAGTGTTCGGTTTCCTACTAGGAGTTCAAAATATATTTTCAAATTTAAGGCAGTTCTCTTTTTTGTTTGTTTTTAAAACTAAAACTGAATAGTTCCAAGTTTTATCTACTTTCAACAGAAAGGGACAATTTCCCTGGTACCTCCAAACTTTGGGACAGGATTAACACAATCTTTTCTAGTAGGAAATTTCTGTGAAGTGAAGTGGGCAAGACTGCATTCTTCTTTCATTTGCATGCAAACCAAAAGCAATTTCACTACAGAGAATCAAAGAAGTCCTGAAAAACTGAATCTCTCCACAGGGTTTGTAAATTCTGCATTTCACCCATGGAACTCGTGAAAGTTTCCGAGCACGCCAGCATGCCATGTCCAGAAACACATCCAGTAAGCTGAAGCCTACTGAAACTAAACACCCAGCAAATCACAGGCTAAAACCCACAGGAGAAGGGGTTTGTTTTCTATTGCAAAAAATCTGCAGAGCCCAAATCTCCCACTATTCCACAAGCAGTTCAATCATCAGTAAATTTAAATTAACTTGAAAACAAGAAACCTAGACCAATGTGACTCTGCTTCCCACATCCCTAGGAAGTCCACAGTGTTTCACTACTTCCTGGTGACTGACAGCAGGCTAAGGGCTTAGAGCTTAAGTCTTATTTAATAAAACATTTGTAAGTACAAAGCAGCCTATTAAATGTTTGGTTTGCATTTGAACAGCGATTTCTCTGTACATGTAGTAGTTTAGCACACAGAGTGGCACTTGATCCTTAAGCTAAGAAGCTGTCAGTTGGACAACAATAACACACCAACTTTACAAGTAGTTCAGAATCAGCTTTTAACCAGGGTTATAAAGGCATTTCAAATACAGCACACACTAGTATTCTTTCCATCCAGAAAATAAGTATGAGAAAAGAACTAAATGCTCAGAAATTATTTTGAAATTCTATCATTAAAAAAATATGTCACTAATTCCTTTGAGGAAGGGTATTATCACACAAGGCAAAGACTCACCCTAGGAAGACACAGTGGAGGAGAACAACACAGGAAGGTCAAATCTCTTCTGGATTTTGGACAGGGTTAGCCAAAATCAGTTTTGTTCGGTAGGGATCTATAAGAACTTGGACATTTCATTTCCCCAATTCACTGTAAAACCATTCTTAAACAGAGTTGGAACTAATTCAAAATACCATTCAAGCTGACCCATAAAAGTGCATGGGATATTCTGGCCAAAGTTTAAAACAAAACACCTATTCCACTTCAAAAAAAGTCTACAGAGGAGTCTCCTCTTAATATCTAGGACAACAGAATTTGTTCCAAACTGTTTTAAACCTCCATTCCCAGATGAGTGGCATTAGGTCCTGGGCTCAAAGGAACTCGCCGGTCAGGACACGTATAAAGCCGTTCTGCTAATATTCAAATAGCCTGAACCAAATAACCCTCTAGAACGGGACCTTGATGATTTATCACACTTTGTCATTTCAGCAATGAATCCAGATGTGTGCATAAGTGAGGCACAGAGGTTTTGCAAACCAGCAAGATATAGTAAGACATTACCTAATAAAACCCAACAAAACCCAATACTAATAACAAAACAAGTCTCTGGCCAAGGTTGAAAAAAACTTGATGCTCAGAGGTTTTGGCAACTATTGTATTTTTTCATCTGTTTGTTTTTAAACTGGTTTTGTAATATGGCAGTAACACTATTCTTAACAAAACTGACCATAAGAAAAATACCAGCCGGTATGAAATACAGCTACACTAAATCGGTACGGCTAGAACAGCACTACAGTTCTTTACACCTGCATGACAATCTTCAGTGTCATAAAAAGGCCATGCTCTTATGAAGCCCAGGCAGCCAGCTTCTTCATTTCATCTTCATCCTCCGCTCTCTTCCTGGTCGATGCTGCAGGGAAGGAGAGATTAACAATAACCATCAACTAACGTAACAGTCAGAACCATTTTACTTGTTAGCACGAGGACTTGCATAATGCTTTTCAGTTTGAAGATCTCAAATCAATTTACTGAGTAGCAAACTAAACACAGGTAATGCAATAATGAAGCTGATGAGAGATGCAACTATTTTGCCTCACCATATCTCACATATAACCCCGAGGTTAACAATATAGGTCTGAGCTAACTCCTAACTGAAAAAGACTCACACAGAAAACACATTTAACCTCTAAAAGCTGTCACAGGGAGCAAGCACGCACAAGAATGCTGCCAGTTCTCTCACCACCACGTAAGCCGGCACGAGTGGCCTACCCCTGGCCGGCTGTGTATCCCTGCTACCTTTCCTAAGAGTGCTGAAGGGCTGTGCCTGTGCAAGGCCAGCCCCCAAATACACTCACCCCATTTTACTGAAAGGTGTCACTTATTAAAAGGGAGAAAGAAATTCCCAAATTCACTTTGTTCAGGTGACATCAGTTAGCTGCTGCGTTCACAGCAACAGCAATCTCCAACTCTGCACCAGGTCCCACACACACTTTCTCTTTTTTTCACCCAAATCTCCTATCGCACATATTTCGCGTTCCCTGAACTAAAACCTTACCCAAATGTTCTTTGTTCACCGACTTGCAAACTGCATCCCTGCAGCCCAGGTTCAACCTCAGGCTGTCTCCATCTGCGGGCTGTGCATGTCAGGGTTTGCGTTCCTCCAAGCACCGGTGTGACACTGTCACTGGGTACAACACCCTTGAGCGTACCTGTACGGCAGCCAGTGGGCTCCCGCCTGTGGCAGCCACCACCCTGAGAGGGGCTGCAGCCCCCCACCTCTGGGGACTAAAGGTGGGAGGAGGACATGGGAGAGCAGAGGTCCAGTCCCTGCTCTAAAGGCAAGTGCCACCAGGTCACTGTGCAACTGAGGATGGTCACTATGCCTTGCTCCACGCCTCAGATCCCCCATCTCTGAAGTCAGGAGGGTAACATGCATCTCCAATGAGAAACATTACAGAACCATTAACTCTTGTTCTTGCTTTGCCGTTGCTGTGTAACAGTAAGCATCCAGTTTTGTAAAAGATAACCTGCTTTTGCAAGGCCTTAAATTACCTAAATGTAACCAGCTAATTTTGCCTGAAGCAGTCACGCAGACAGACGAAGCAGCAAATTAAGATAGTGAGAGGCACACAGAGATGGCCTGGTTTTAATAAAAATGTCAGCTGGCACAGCTGGATCTGGAAGAAGATGTACGAACAAGCCATAAACGCCTAGTCTGCAATTTGCACTGGGTTTTCCTAAATCCATTTTTTTTACTGGCTGTTCTGCCACTGACTTAAGTAGGTGAGGCAACAATCCCAGTTTGAGTACTTTAAACTGCTTCTCAGGGATTTCAGTGTCGTCTGCCAAAACACATAAAAGAGTCTCTGAGCTGAGCTGGTCTAGGTAACCTGTTCTGCAGCAGAACAGACCATAAACAACCTGTGCCATTCGTGTGCTGCCCTTGCCAACAAATATTTATACTCTTTTGCTAGCACTAGCACACAGCAAGTCTTTCAGCCAATCAAGGACAACAGGGACACGGTAAAAGGTAGAGTTAGAAGCTGACCATCTCTGGCTTAATTCAAAACTAACAGGGCAGAACTACAGAAAAATAAGACTACTGCTTAATGGCAGGAGTAAGTCTGTTCTGTAGAAAGGAAGCAAAGGAACGACAGTTTTTCTTTAAATGTGTACTTCCTGCTGCCTCCTTCATTTCTAATTAAAATACCAGTGGCAAACATCAAACCACTACCCTACAAAGCTGGATCTTTGTGACGCAAACATTCTGAATCTAGGTCAGACTCTAATTCAAAAAGATTAAAGGTATAATTGCAAAAAGAGAGAAGAAAGGTCTTCCTGTCGCTCAGTGATCTCACTACATTTCAGTAGGAGATGCACTGCTACATGTGCAAGGTCAAGTACCCCGAGTTTGTCTCCCCAGATCTACACAGAATTTGATCCTAAATGGTTTCATACAGCAAACCAGAATTCCACTCTGCTTTTTCTGATAAAGAGATACAAAAATAGGAAGAGGAACCTGTAATACTTTAAAAGTTAAAACACAGTTAAATACATGTCTGGAGCAATCTGTTCCTCTCCTCCCACTCACAGCATGTCTTAACCATGAGAAACGTAAAACGGCCAGCAAGCAGCAGTTTACCAGGGCGAGAAGGCAGCGATGTGGACGGAACACTTGGCAGTCTGACATTTCTCATTCCCTTGTTCAATTCTTCTTGCTCCAATTCTTCTAATTCTGCCATCAGCTCATCCTAAATTCAAGGAAAACATTATTTACAAATTCATTGTCCTGACAGTGATCTCAGGCAAGGGCATATTTAATGACTATGAAGCAAAGCACCACTGAGAAAACAGTTTACAGCTGGAAAAACGTATCAAAACCCAGCATATCGCAAGTATAATTTTTACTGAGTGTGAGCAATAGCAATAAACCTTAATTGAAAGTTGAAAGAAGGACAGTGGAAGTTAGAAACAGGACAAGGAAAATAATCTGAAAGAAAACCGATGGCAGTGCAATACCCGTCAAAAAGGCAAACAGCAGGGGTGAATAAAAAACAAAGGTCCCTCTGCCTTCCACAGGTTTGTCCAAATCCAGAGCCTGTATTTAACAGATTCTAATTATAATGTGCAATTTCTCCTGTTTTAAAAAGCAAACACATCCCACTGGTTATAAGGCAGACTGTCATTAAACATTATGCTTTTCCGCGCTATCACACAGGTCCAGGATTACGTATGATTTCGAAGCAGCACTGGAATCAGAGATGTCCTCCTGGGTCCCGTTATTCACTCCTGAAGCATGTAACACTCTTGGGCTTTTAGCTGCAGAAGCTGATTTGGACAGATGATCGAATCCACTTGTATAATACTAAAAAGAAAGAGGCTACACACTTTTTTAAAAGCCAAAGACTTACTCCTTCGCTGAAGTTCCCCAAAAAAAGGAAGCTAAATATTTCACATTTATAGAGAAATGGACCATTGCTACATTGATAAAATGGTTTAAAAATTAATAACAGGCAAAAGTGGCTGGGGAAGAGGTGACTACAGCAAAGTGTGATCTAAGTATCGAAATGGGCTTTTTCTACCCATTTATACCTTGCTTATCACCAATGTGGAAATTAAAATTATAATTACATATCCACCACAGGCCTTCCTAGACTTTCCTTGTTCTGTTATTATATTTTTAAGGCCAAAAAAAAATGGCTACAGTTTGCCTATCTGATCTAGTTCACAGTGCAAATACTAGGATACCACCTGAAAATTTCAGCATCAGGTCTACACCTACAGAATGAATCATAGAATGAGAATCTATACTTGATGATGTTCAATTGACAGCTGATCTCTCAAAGAAATGTGCAAGTTGGGACCCCATGTCCAACTTAGACATTTAGCTGAGGTGAAATTGTGTCTGTACTTTAAGTGCCCCGGACAGTGGTGTGAATACAAGCTTCTTACAAAGTTAGTCTCCAAGTTGTTGTAAAGTCCATGGAAACAAGTATGTCTGAAGACCTCGCTAGATGGTCATCTAACACCCTTCCATGCCAAATTAGTCCTTACCAATTTCTGCTGAACAAGTAAACAATTAAGAGGTGTGCTCTACGAGGCTGTGGAGTATCACAGCAGCAACAACAAATGCCCTTTCTCATCTTGAACGTAGACCAAAAAGATTGCAGAGGGAAGATACCACGTGAACTCTCAGGTTCCAGGCTTTGCCCATGAAATGCACATATTTCTAATGTGAATATCGGAAATAGGCCTCCAGGCAAGGGTCACCCCTCCCAGTAATCATCCTACTCAGGGAGGAGAGAGCTCTTCTGCATTCTTCATGACATTCACAGTGTCATCTCAAGGAGAAAGAATCTTTATGGTTTTGTGTCTATCTGGAGCACTAGAAATAATATGCTACCATGTTCTCCTTACACCCATGGCAGACAAATGAAGATGAAATCCACATGCGGCCAAAATGTCTTTCAAAAAAATTATTTTAAGTATCATCCTCCAACACAAATCACCTCATAACGCAGAAATGAAGACATTGCTTCTAGTGCTCTTCAGCTGAAGTGGCCTGCACACCAGGTTTCCCAGTTACTGGACAAGTGCCTAAGTATTAGGCTCCTATGCAAAGGCAAGTGCTAGTACAACAATGCCCCATGTGACAGTGGCTTATCTTCCCAGAACAGAAAACGTGCCAATCAACTCAGACTAGTATCTCTTAGGAGGGAACTTCCAGGGTAATCTACAACATGCTTACTAATTCCAGATTGCCAGAAGTTAAGCACTGATGAAAACTAAGTGACACTGTGTAGCTGGTCGGGGTGGCAGTATGTTTTAATTCTTTGTTCCAGCAGTGATAAATGTGTCTTGAAGTCTATTTATATTCAAATTGGAAAAACAAAATACAAAGAATCATTACTATTTTCAGCAAATTATAACTGTTGAATGAAGCTTCCTCTTCACCCCCAATCAAGCAATATGATATAGAATCGCGGAAGTGTTTGGGTTGGAAGGGACCTTAAAGACCATCTAGTTCCAACCCCCCTGCCATGGGCAGGGACCCCTTCCACTAGACCAGGTTGCTCAAAGCCTCATCCAGCCTGGCCTTGAACACTTCCAGGGATGGGGCATCCACAGCTTCTCTGGGCAACCTGCTCCAGTGCCTCACCATCCTCTCCAGGAAGAATTTCTTCCTGATATCCAATCTACATCTCCCCACTTTCAATTTAAACCCATTACCCCTTGTCCTGTCACTACAGGCCCTTGTAAAAAGTCCCCCCCAGCTTCCCTGTAGGCCCCCTTCAGGTACTGGAAGGTGCTATAAGGTCTCCCTGGAGCCTTCTCTTCTCCAGGCCAAACAAGCCCAATAAAATCCCTTGTGTTTGGTTGTCTTCATAGTTAAAAAACAAAAGCAAGCCCGTTGTGATACTGAGCCTGATCCCTTCCTCTGTATGCCACAGACTGCAGGAATTCAAGTATACTTGAATTTTGAGTCCTCAGCCATGGTTGAATCAGAAATAAGTAACGTCCTGCTTAGATAATCACATCCAGGGACACTGGACAGGGGCTACTGCAACAAATTTTCACAGGGTTCTAATTGCTTTGTGAGGGTTTCAGAAGAAAAGAGCTTAAGGAAGAAATCTTATTGCCTCCAACAGGAATTACTTCTAGATAACGGATCTACTGCTGTAGAAAATATGGAAAACAAGGAAATTACCTGTACCTCCAAGTACCAAAAAAGGACCTTAAAATTCTGGTCCAGATGTTCAGAATTGCAAACAACAGCCTGTTCGTGGCACAGGAACATGCGCTTAGTCAAACAGATATCTGTTTGGAGCACAAAAATCTACATATTTCAGTGTCTACTTGGAGGAGTACAAATTTCATGTTTTAGTGAGCTCCTTCCATGGTACAAAGGAGAATAATAACTATAGGAGTGCAGTTAAAAATAATCTTTTTAAAATCTATAGGTAAATAAATATTTTTTTACATTTTTACAAATATAGGAATTGTAATTTATTATATAATTAATTTTATTTAATTTTAGGTATAGTAATACTTATAAAAATGTCCTACATAGGGTAAGATGGAACACCAAGGAATTTCACACCCACACGTTTGAGTAAGAAACCACTAAAACAAGCCACTGCACGACAAAATAACCATGGAGTCATTTAACAGCTAAAACTCATAGGCTTTAATTAAAGTACTAACCTCATCAAACTCATCACCAAAGCCAGCTCTGTTTGAGATAGCATCTGAAATTTCCTGGGCAACATCTTGCTGTTCAGTGATATCCTGCATCAAATCATCAATTTTGTTCAAGTCCCTGCCAAGATAATATGGAGACTTTTTTTAAAGATACATCATTCAAATCCTACAGAACAGACTCAGGAAAACTTGAACAGACCCTATATCCTTTTTATGCCCATGGCTGTGCAAACAGCAGAATTCAAGGAACAACTTCCCTCACCTACAACTTAAAGTTTCTGGGGAAGCTTCCGTATGTTTTAGCCAGTCCAATTTCTTCCACTTTGGGATTATAACAAACGTCAAAGTGCAGCAATCTGTCTCCCTCCCTCCACCTGCTTCTCTTACCTCTGCCAACAAACTGTCACATTCCTCAGGTAGATCCCATCTCCTTTACAAGGTCAGCATCTTTATAGATGGATCCTTTTTGATGCTGAGCTTTCACCAGAACTAAAGGGAACTTAACAGGACTGTACTGAATTTAAAAGCTTCCCCTTATTGTTACTCCATTATTGTTGCAGTTCCTGTTTACTGCTCCCAGAAGAAACTTTCCGATTTAACTCCATTTATTCAGACAGGAAAATGCCTCATGAAACAATATAGGGCATATAAAAATACTACACACACACACACTTATTCAGATCTAATGAGCACTTTCAGTCACACAGTCCAGCTTACGAACTTGGAGAAAAATAGTCCATTTAGCTGAAGAAACTAAGTTTTCTTCTGGAAATCCTGAGGGCAGAGGCAAGTCTCTACTGCTAAGGCAGACTTAAAAAAAAAAACAACCAGGTGCAACACGTATCTCTTCAGTTAGTTGGACTTACCTCTATACTTGCTGTTAAGAAAATAACATTTGTCCCCCAAAACAACATTACAGCCCCAACAGCATTCCTGACATTAAATGCCTGAACCAAATATGAAGTCAAAACTGGTGGACTTGACACTGTAGTGATGAAGCAGTTTAAAAGCTATTCAAAAGGACTTACATATTTTCATGCACTTTTTTCATGGCTTGTGCAGCATAACCCATGTTCTTGAGCACTTCTGTGTTGGTGTGGGAATTTTCCAATGCCTCTCTCTGGAACTCAATGGTCGAAAGTGTCCCATCAATTTGACTCAACTGTTTCTCATATCTCTTTTTTCTCTTCAGTGCTTGTAAGGCAGCTGGAATGGGAAGAGGCAAAGTGCACTGTGTATTTCCATAGCAAAACGCAAGGACAAGTAGTTCAGCACCAAGCCGACCTGCAGAATTTATAATTCTCACCCTCCTACCTTACTAGTAGGGAGACAAACTTTGACCACACCAGATCAGCAGCCTGTTTATCACCAACATGCTGTCGCATGAACATGCTGGGAAGCCTCTTTTAGATTAACTCCTTTTAGCACCACAGGGAAGAGCAGCTTCTTCCTCCACTGCGGGAGATCTTGAACTCCATCCTGCGCACACAGGCAAAGCAGGGACGGTGGGGAGGAAAAAGAAAAATGTCAGAGAGAAGTCAGAAAGGAGGAAAAAGGGGAAAGAAGGAAAAGAAGAGGGTGCAAAACATAAGTAAAAACTAAGGAAGACAGAGTAAGACCTGTCATGATAACCACACCTTGACCAACGCTGCTCTCTAAAGCTCGGCTGAGCAGCAGGAACTGCCGAAGCCCACACGGCCTACCTGAGCAGGTGGGTTAGATCAGAGCAGGGCTCACATTGCTCTGACTTCCACCTGCATCTATTTCTTACAATCCCTTAGGAGCATGATCTTTAAACCTCAGAACTTGAAAACATATAGAACTTTGTAGACACAGTCAAGTCCAGCTGCTCCCCATTATCGTTATAAATCGTTCAGATTAGCCTTTTATACTTGCTAAGTTATAAGCAGCATACTTTGCCCAGAGTAAATCATTACCAGAACAAATGCACATGGCATACAGTAGGAGAATCGGGCTTTCTCTCTGCCCCTGGGTGTGGAACACGCACAATCTTGCCACAAGCATTTCCTGACCACTGTCCTTTCCGAACTGCAGGTCAGGCAAGAAAAAACCAACACAAACACAACCAAAAGAGACTGAGTTAACCCATTGCTTTTTTAATACTATTAACCCCTGTGTCCTTTACCTTGTCTCTTACACTTAATTTTTAAATCGGGTTCAGAGCCAGCAAGCAACTGCAGCCCCCCAAACTCAAACCAACAGCATTAATATTCAACTAATTGCCCATGTGCAATAGCACTGAACCCTGACACTGGGGTACATGGCTTTTGAAAAGAAGTTAAGATCCCTCCAAGGAGGGAGCATAGATTTACGGTGAGTAACAGCACGCCAAAAATTTGTGTGCTTTGTTGGCAAATGCTTGAAGCAGCGTGGTCAGGACCGCTCCGCGCTAGCTGTGCGAGGACAAGCATCCGCACAGGCTAACATACGCTACTACGCCTTCCAGCACCTGCAGTAAAACGTGTCAGGATAGCAAACTGCAGTCACAACAGACCAATCACAGTGTCCAAAATCAAGACCTTCCCAGGTTTTGGGGGGATGGTGCATCCCCCAGTGCATGATATGTATTTTTCAGGATACATATCCTGAAAAAGATACATGAACCCCAGATGATGTCATGCAAATATGAGAATTGTAAAATTCTCACTGGCAATTCCAAAACACATCTGTTTAACTTAATACCAGATCATATTTTTACCTACTATTTTCCTACCTATTTATGTTTATTATTGGTTGCATTAGGACACCAGCCACTCCCTTCCTCAGCTTTATCTGAATCAGAATTTGATCCTGCATTCTTAGGCGAGGAAGCCTGAGCTTCCAGGTAAACATAACAGCCTGGCACTGTGCGTAACAGTGGCTGTGTCAGAGAGAAGTCTAAAGCCTGGGGACTGGGGAGCACGAAGTGGCTGATGCAGAAAGGCTTCAGCTGGAGCAAGGAGCTACCACAGGGAAATATTTCCACCCTGTGTTTTTCAGAAATGTAACTCTGCAATGGTGCTGTTATTATTGGCTGCTCAGAGAGAAAATGGATTTCCTCAGTTACATGCAAAGTTCCTTTCAAATTCCTGATGGTTCCTTTATTAAGATTTAATTAAAGCACACCCAAATTAAGAAACCACAGAAGAAGCCAAATTCTGTGTGACATCACCTATTCAGAAATAGCTTTTCCTAATTATTGCAGTGCAGCATATAATCTCTATTAATTCTCTTTAGTTTTACCAGTGACTTACAGAACAAAGCACTTAATAGGCAATCTATTCATATTCCTTCATTCCTTATCAACCAAGTCACAATTCCCACACAATGCTCTAAGATTTTTCTTATTTATAGTAAATGAACGCCCTTCACTGCACCGTGCTTTGTAAGAGTGGCTCCTACAGCTAATATATGAGAACTTCCTTGTTATGTGAAATCTGGTTTTCTGTGTTTTACTAGATCATCACGAACTTCAGGTGCTTTTCTACTGTGCATACAAACATTTTAAAATTTGTGTGAAACTCTTACAAGAAGATTGAAATGCTTAGCAGAAATGCTACTGCATTTCATAATGAAAGGGTTAGCAGCTGGCTGGGCTTCAGCAAGTTTTCTGTGCTCCACTTCTGAGTCCAGCAAGCAAGGTAGAGCTCATAGATTAGGAACCACTGCTTTTAATCTGAATTTTTGTTTTATTTTCAAGACCTCTGCTATGAGTACAGGCTGAGAGAGATGGACTTGTTCAGGCTGGAGAAGAGAAGGCTCCGGGGAGCCCTCATAGCACCTTCCAGTACCTGAAGGGGCTACAAGGAAGCTGGGGGGGACTTTTTACAAGGGCCTGTAGTGACAGGCCAAGGGGTAATGGGTTTAAATTGAAAGTGTGGAGGGTTAGATTAGATATTAGGAAGAAATTCTTCACAGAGAGGGTGGTGAGGCACTGGAACAGGTTGCCCAGAGAAGCTGTGGATGCCCCATCCCTGGAAGTGTTCAAGGCCAGGCTGGATGAGGCTTTGAGCAACCTGGTCTAGTGGAAGGTGTCCCTGCCTATGGCAGGGGGGTTGGAACTAGATGGTCTTTAAGGTCCCTTCCAACCCAAACCATTCTACGACAAGTAGCTGAAACAACAGTAGAGTATTATGTCAGTTTACATATGCATATTAAAGAACTACTCTTCTAAACACGCAGAAGGACAGTTTTCCAGTATCACTACCATGTTGATACTTTATTAACGAAGCAGAAACGGCCAGCTGGTCAACAGTAATCCTGGCCACACTGAATACCCAGGTTTCTAAAGCAAAGAACTAAAGCAGTGACATAGCAAGAGTTGTTGGCATCTTCCTCATGGTTTCATGACAGATTAGAATGAAAAAAGACAGTATAGTGATAATAACACCTTCACCTGTCAAGCCCACCACCAACATGCATCAGTACAGGAATTACCGATGTTCTCATCTTCTGAAGTAGAAATAAAAGCATTTACAAGTAATCCTTAAAATTCCCAAGGGGAAACTGATGAAGAAAGAAAAGAGCATTTGTTCAGAAGATACACCACCACCATGAAAATACTGGATCTCCATCTTGGCTACAGCTCACAAACCTCCACTTCAGTCCTGCAAGGGACTGATGGATTATAGCTTCTGATCTCCCTTACACCAAGGACAGCCAAAAGAAATGCTGAGGAGACCATAAAAATCTTACCACCTTAAGTAAGCTCATTATCAGCATTCATAATCCTTAAAACCTTGTGGGGGAAGCCACATACAGTTACAACTGAGGTGCTAATTCAAGAACAATAATGCACTTGACCCAGTATAACTTTTCCAGCTCATGCAAGACACTTAAAATATCACCATGAAGATCAGAGAACAATAGCTGTAATCCACAGAGAAAAAAAAAACACTAAGAGTTTCTTCCTATCTCCCTGCCAGAAACCCTCAGTCTCAGCCTGCCATACACCCTGCCATAGGTATGACTGCCCCGTCCATGTTAAAACGCAACTACCTGTTTGGTTGCAACAGCGTTCTGCTTACAGCTAACTCATTGAAAAGGAATGCTACACGGCCACATAAGCCCTGCCCAAAAGTATCACATGCCACATTTAGCAGCATCTACTCATAAAGGCCTACCTGCTATTCCAATTCCCTAAACAGGTTACACCTTCAGTAATATTATGTGGCTCTCTATGGTGAAGCTTTACACCTCTTCTGGACTTAAAAAAAAAAAAAAAAGCAGCTATTACTTCTTTTTGCTTTTTTTCATTTAGCCATTTTTTAGGAACTGTAAAAGATGTCAGGCTGAAACAACACTCCTTCACATGTATGTTATTTTCACAGCCATGCTTCAGAAAATCCATTTCCTTTTAACAGAGTTCTCAAATATTCAGTATCACTTTCTGTCCTTTAAATTTTCCTGTACAACGTTCAAAATACTGAAGGTGAAAGACCACTTTGCAACTGGATTAGGCAGCTGTGCACTGGCTCAAACTGAGATATCCAAAAAAAATACAGGAAGAGATATAAAAAAAACCCCAAAACTGAGTTTGTATCAGGAATGGAGGGGCATTAGGAGGCAGTGCTAACCATGAAAACAAATATTGCTTATTGTGACATAACCTCTGCAAGAGGAATGATAGAATACTTTGAGTTGGAAGGGACCCTAAAGACCATCTAGTTCCAACCCCCCTGCCATGGGCAGGGACACCTTCCACTAGACCAGGTTGCTCAAAGCCACATCCAGCCTGGCCTTGAACACTTCCAGGGATGGAGCATCCACAGCTTCTCTGGGCAACCTGTCCCAGTGCCTTACCATCCTCCCCAGGAAGAATTTCTTCCTGATACCTAATCTACATCTCCCCGCTTCCAATTTAAACCCATTACCCCTTGTCCTGTCACTACAGGCCCTTGTAAAAAGTCCACCCCAGCTTCCTTGTAGCCCCTTCAGGTACTGGAAGGTGCTATAAGGTCTCCCCGGAGCCTTCTCTTCTCCAGGCTGAACAAGCCCAACTCTCTCAGCCTGTCCCCATAGCAGAGGTGCTCCAGCCCTCGGAGCATCTTC
>NW_010229433.1:29738-32654 GCF_000690775.1 Eurypyga helias
CAAGAGACCTGCTGGCCACACTTCTCTGCATACAGCCCAGGATACAGTTGGCTTTCTGGGCTGCCAGCGCACACTGCCGGCTCATGTTCAGTTTTTCATCCACCAGTACCCCAACGCACATCACTTCAGAAAACCCTGAAGTGGTCTAGCTACAGTAAGATATTAACAGGGAACGCTGGAAATGTATCACGCCAAAAGTATTGCTAATTTGAAATTAGGTACAGGAACTGCAGAGGTACTCACACTTCATCAAGCAGAAGCCAAAAATATTAAAGTGATGTTTCACATCTATTTGCATACCTAATGTGTTACCGCTTTTAAATCGACTTAAGCCTACTGCTGTCACATGAACCCATTCAAGAATCATCTGGACTCATGAAAGATTGCTGGTGCTTGACTCTGCTCTCTCTTGTGTCAGTTGACTCAGATTCACGCACCTAAAGATCCAATGAAATCATGCTAATTTGGTGCATTTTCTATACCTTCATACATCTTGCTCCAGTCTCAGACAGTCCCGTTTTAGTTTCCACCTGTTTCTCCACAGATGTAATTAAGAAAAAGCAACATTAAAAATTACCTATGTGGACCCTTTGAAGCATTTGCTTTAACAAGGTAATGTAGATTAAAATTTTTATTCTTTCATTGATGCGTATGTTTACATAACACTATACAACAGATGCTGGTGAGCACAGGTTTCCTCTGGACTATATAGTACAGTACAGCAGCTATATGTAAATCAACAGTAATTAAAACTGTAAAGAAATTGACCTATCAAATGAAGGGGTATTCTTGGGGATTTAAGTTCACTCACTAGCCTGCTAAATTCAAGCACTTTGCCACAGCAAGATTAGTTTCTCTTGTTTCCCCTCTGTCCTAATGCTATCCCATTGTGAATTTAGAGCCATTGGTGGCATGAAAAAATTCACGCTCTGTATTTCTTGCCCTACTCCTGCCTCTTTACTGTCCTTAACCGTAGGCTCCTGCGCAAACGACAAGATAAAAAGGAGTTATTTTAACCACAATCAGCTCAACAATCCAGTTTGCAGCAGGACTCCAGGAACGCTGGCACAGATAAAACTAGGGGAACGGCATACTGAGCATAGCAGTGGAAACGAGCATCTGGCAGAAAACCTTTGTATGTCAAACACTGCACGACTGAAGCACAAGGCCATAGTTCGATAACACCTGGAACCAGCATCAACCAGCTGAGTTAAAGGAGAAGCAGATCCACCTTCTCCTGGGAAGAAGCACTCATTTCTGCCTGTGCATGCCCCTCTGCTGCACAGGTGCCCAAGCACTTGCGCAGCTGCAGACTCAACTGGGTGAGTGGAACTTAACCTGCCCTGGGTAAAACAATAACCCAGCCAAACAAACACCCATGACAACGCACAGCGCCGTCCAGCTTTCTGAAACACACCCTTTAGGGAGCTCTGCCAAGGACAGGAAGGGAGCAGCACGGGAGCAGGCGTGAGGCAGGAAGCATTCCTTTTTCCTGCAACCGTGCCAGCTTAAAGTCCAGCCTTGGGATGAAGTTCCACAGCACCATGTCTGGATCCAAACAGGAACTGCTACAGTCAGAGGAGCAGGTCTGTTTTCTTACAGGCGTCTCACCACTCAGGCAACTGCACAGTGAACCTGTCCGGGGAGCTAGCTGGTCACTGTCCCACTTTTCAGCTGGATCACCTTCCTGAACTAGCTCACTGCGCCAGGACACAGGTTACCATACCTACCTGAACAAGGGCACAAGACAGGCACTCCAGTTGACGCCAAGGGAGTAGAAAGTTTGGGACTGGGACAACCCCGACAGCTCTCGTGCTGCAGAGCAGCAGGCTCAGATATGCTGCTGAGCCGGCGTTACTCCCTCAAACTGCTTGTGCCTTCAAATCTGTCCCATCTTGACCGGTGCTTTTAAATCCTTTCTAAATAAATGCTTTTTGCTAATGATCATTAAATGCTAAAGTATCACAAATACATTAAAGGGATAATCAAAACACCTTTAACATTTAACCCCTCACAAGTTCTACATGACACAGTATTAAGTTATCCAGCCAGACCAAAGAGCTACTTCCTCATTACATCACAGTTCTTTAATTCTAAATGTTTTGCTTCTGTTTTGAAGTATTTAAAGAAAAATAAAGCTCAGAGTAGACAAAGAGGTCTCAAGGTGACTTTAGGAAGTAATTAACTTGTTTCTCAAAGGCCTGTATACCCCCAAGACGTTGGCTACCATCATTTGCTTCCCAGAGATGACAACATCAGTATGAGCAGGATCCAGACCTTATCATCCCTTAGTATCCTCTCCTTTGCAGCTAACAGCAGCTCAGACCAGGAGTCACTAATACTCTGAACCACCATTTATTTTTCAGTGTTACCACCTATTCCCTATGCGATTTGAGGCAAATCACCAAATCACACTGTTCCTCTGTTGCCAGCAGTATCCACAGTGGGGATGATGTGAATTCATCCACGAGCATATAGGAGATGCTCACATGCTCTCTGCTATCTGCACAGCCAGTGCCCAAGGTGTGATCCCCTTCCCACGTCGAGCAGTGCTGAGCAGCACCACGTACCCAGCCCACACCTGCCTCCACCGTACTGCAGAGCACGAACGACAGTACCGCACAGGAACAACCGGCATTCCGTTAATTAGGAATAAAGCACCCGGCTATCAGTCCACCACAACGAACCCACGATGCACTAAATACTAGGAGCTGCCAAAAACCCGAAGCCAGCACCACATCCCAGTGCGCACACACCGTGGGGGAGCTCCCTTCGGAGTCTGAGCCACGAACACACCGCATACCTGTGGACCCAACGGACCCGACCCGGCCACCGCACCGACCAGACCCCGAGGCCCCTTTCTTCTTAGCAGAGCCCCGTCCCTCGAGGCGTTCGAGCCCCGGGACTTGCAGCAGC
>NW_010229434.1:0-1998 GCF_000690775.1 Eurypyga helias
GCTCCGGTTCGGGGAAGGGGGTTTCTGCGGTGCAGGTGTTCGGGAAGGCGTGTACCTTTTGTGCGGCTGCCCGGCGGGCGGCGGGGGGCGAGGCTCTGCGTTTCCAGCCTTATCCGTCAGAAGGCCTCCATGAAAAAGGCTCAAAGGAAACTTCCTTGCAGAGGGGATTGAGAAGAGCTTTGTGGAAACGCAGAGGAAAGAGGATATAGGTGTGGCCTGTGCTCTGGAAAAAACATTACGAGAGCATCCTTTAAGACGGAATTGGAGAAACCTCAGAACTCGAAGAAATGAGGAAGAATTTCCATGCCTTTGCTAACTTCCCTGACTCTGTCTCTAGATGGGACAAGAAATGGGTCCCTGTATAGATGTTGTTACTTGGTACATCTTTAGACACAGGAGAGTGTAGGCCCTTGGAGTTGGGTAGTGTAGGATGTCACCGAGCATAGCTCTAAAATGGAAATAACTTTGTTTTGCTATCTTTGCAAAAAAAGTTTTTGTTCAGTGTGTGTGCAGGGTTTATAGTGCTGGTAATGTTTTTCTCTAGGGACTGGAGAATATAAAGGCTAACGTTAGAGGCTACTGGTAGAGCATTTGGTCTAGAGACAATTATTGGAAAATCCACTGTTTCTGTGAAACAAGTTTTGGTTCCCTGTGCAGGTAGGAGAAGCGATTATATTTTGGAACACTCCTGAAGATGCATAGAAAGCCTGCTTAAGAATGTATCTCACTTCATCCCCATAATCTCGAAAGAACCATTTCTTTCCTGCCCATGTTTATTTGTATGGACTGTCTATTCTTATGTGGGCATGGATTTTTTGAGGCTCTGTGAGATTTCATAGAAAATTAAAGGGAACTGTGCGAGTTCAGGGTAAGAGTTGCTTCTGAATTTTCGTTTTTTTTTGAAATAAAAACTTAATACGCACTTAAGTGCATACAGACTGTGACTCTTGTTTTTAAGAATGCTGCTATTCCATTAAGGGCTTTTACTTGTGTTAGTGAACAGGAAAAAATTGTTGACTAATCTTCTTTTCTTCTTTTTTTTTTTTTAAACAGGAAAAAAATGTTGACTAATCTTTTCTTCTTTTTTTTTTTTTTTTCCCCAGTCTGTTTTCTGGGGCAGGTACATGTATTGCAGGAGACCATTAACTGCAGGAAAGTTGAAGCTCAGAAGCTTCTCTTTGATTGAAGTTATGTAAGCAAAGAGAGCGTTAAGTTTTTATCTGTACACCTAGTAATAAGGAGCCTTATTTTAGAGGTCTTAATGCTTCTTTTGGTACTGCCAATGATTTATTTGTTACTGTACTGATGTCAACTAGTAGCAGAGGCTTTTAAGGAAGCGATTTGTGAAAACAGAAAAAATCCGAGATGCCTTCCTCTTGAAGTTGTCTAAGCAATGCTAGTTATGGTAAAATATTGTAATATTTTATATAAGCAGAAGGTATAGAACTTTCAGCAGTAGAATTTAGCATACTTTGGAAAGGAGAGTAAGTGTCTTCAGCTTGTAGTAGGGGAGGCTGAGTTAGGCACTTGAGACACTTATCTGCTGGATGGCTTTGGGCAGATTTGCGGAGTAGAATCCAGGTCCTCAAGGTAGCAGTCTGGTGTTCTGATTTCAAGACTGGTAGTTAACACTTCTTGGACTGTTGTCAGCTGAACACGTTTTTAGGCCTCCTAATCATGCAGCTAAAATACGGAAGTGTTTTTGGAGTGAGTTAATATGGTTCCATAGATCACCCTTTTGTCCTTGCAGTTTGTGATTTGGGAGTGTGAGGTTAGGCTACCCTTCTGGGTACATGGATCACATCTGTCTGACTATTCCTTCTGTTATTTCTCTGTATGACAGAGATGGCTCTTGCACGTAATACAGTTTACTCTTCACTTGTAGCTTTTGGGGAGTGGCTTGGGAATGGTCGCTATGGAAAGAGTATGCAGAAGGAGGGAGAGAAAACAACTAAACGAGTTTTTTGGTGGGAAGGAGGTCTGAGACAGGAGTGTAGG
>NW_010229434.1:2031-10189 GCF_000690775.1 Eurypyga helias
TTCTTTTTGCTTATCTGAAAGAAACTTGGCAACACTTGATACTCTGCCATAATCATCAGGAAGAAATCAAATACCAGGACAGAACTGGACGGGGCTTTGAGCAACCTGGTCCAGTGGAAGGTGTCCTGCTCATGGCAGGGGCGTTGGAACTAGATGGTCTTTAAGGTCCCTTCCAACCCAAACCATTCTATGATTCTGTAATTACAGGGCTCTCAAAACAGAGTGATGTTGTCAGTGTATGTATTTTAGGGTAATTTTGTCATACTTTATCTTAAACTTTGTTCTATGGAAAACCATAAAATGTTTCAAGTAAACTTACTTTCCTTCTTTGACGATGTAGATTGTCAAATGAACCTGATTGCCATTCTCTCTATAATAAAATGTTTAGGCTATGGGTTCTTTTCACTTTTTCGGGAAGTTCAGACTAGAATCTGATTAAAAGATTAAATGGAGGAGAGAGCACCATGTATCAAACTTACAAGAAAGGTTATAAGGTGACTTTTTATATTCTGATATGTGGACAATGTGAAATGAAAATGATCCTATCAAATAGCATATAAATCTGTTTGACGTGGTGAAGTACAGCTGCAGCAACCTTAGCCCCTTTTTCCACACAGTTCTCGGCATGGTCAAACAATGGGTCTGTTAAGCTTCTACAGCACTGAGATCTGAGTTAGAAATGCAGTGTAAATCTCTGGGATTAAATGGTCAATTTTCGTTTTCCAACCATGACTAAACTTCTTTCTGAAGGAGGAGGATTAGTACTCTCAATAGTGCATGATATTTCTGAAGCGCTTATGGCAGTAGTATTTAGGCAGTCCATACAGCTTATGGAGAATGAAGGAACTGATTCAGAGAACAGAACCTGAAACCTCTTCAAAAATAACGGCGCTAAATCTGAATTGACATTAGTGCCAGCTTCCACTTTGAGTTTTCAGCTTCTCACGTTTCTGATATCATCTTAATGCTGACTTCTTTCCTTACTCTGTTCTCACCGTTTCTCATCCCCTGCTTCAGGGAAACCCTAGTTAGAAACAAAATGCTGAAACGAAATAAATCTGTGATACAGAATTTACTTTTCCATTTAGTACAGGTGATGGTTCAGGGCCTTGCTAGCTTTTTCTGGCATTTGTGGGACGGTCTTCAAATACATTAGTTTAGCTTTGGTTTAAGGTAAATAGTCATCGGTTAACTAGGGTTTTGCTTGTTAATCGAGGCTAAGTTTCAAAGTAATTTTTTGGAAGCTTTTGATGATTGAAGTGAAAAGCAGTAGTGTTAATGTTCTGGTATGAGTACACAGGCTTCATGGCTTCAGCACACCCACCTGGAAAAGGAAAGTGGATAGGACAGGGCTGGCTGCTGCAGCATGAATTTTAAGGCAACTTTGGATATATGCAGAAACTTGAAAACTTTTGTGTACCTGAAGTTTCAAACCTGAGAAGTGGCTGCTGGTATTACATGAGGGTTCTGATGCCTTCCAACTGTACCTGAAGGAATAATCTTTTGATACCTTCCATAACAGATGGGTTGGCCTTGCTTCCTTTGATAACAGTTAAAGAGCTTAGATACTTGATGAATCATGGCTCTGATGTTCCTTGTCTAAATGTTTTTTGTTTCAAGTATGAGAATATCATGCTGCTTAAAAAAACCTGGTTTAGCTGCATAAGAAAATAATTGATGTACAGGCACTAGAGTGGTACTTGCACCAGCTTGTTTTGGAGATTTCAATCTGAACAGAGAAAAAAAAAAATCAGTTTTTACAAGCCTGGAGTATAATACATTGAGGTTTTTGGTAACGTTGGTTTTCATGTTGAAAACAAGACGGCCAGCTCAACGTTTCAATACCTTTGTGTTTTCTTGTGAAGATTGACTCAGGAATTGAAAAGCTTGGAATTACAGAGGTAAGAACTGCTCAGGAAATGGTGTGTAACTTCATTTGTGTGCTCTGAGTGGTGATAAAAACAACCAAAAATTTTGAATGTGAAAAGTCCCTGAGAACATACCTTTGGTACATTTGAGTGCAGTTGCAGTAGTATGGGCATATCGGAGAGGATATCTCCTCGATGGCTTGAATATGGGTGACAGTAAAGCAGGCAAAATGAGTAGCTTGTCCCAAAGTCTGTTTTAAGAAGAAATTTGGACTTCTGCAACCAATATTAACCTCGTTGTTGCAGGTACTCTGTGTACCTTGAATGGGCTTATGTTGTCTTTGTGGTTTCTGACTGTAAGGTAGATGTACTTTGTGTCATTGAAAAACAAAACAACGAAACTCACTCGCAGCGTGTGAGTTTCAGTTAAGTGCGGATACAAACTGTGGAAAGTGGGAAAAGAATATTCCTGAATTTATTTGGGAGCTACACTTGAAGTGACCAAATTATCTAGTCATGATGCGGATTTCTTCTAATAGCCTAAAAAAGGGGGGATACACCTTGCCATTATGTGAACTCACTCTCTAACTTGACTTGACTACACATCTCCTTGGGTTTACATGCACATGGATTTGGTAACCTATTGGGAGATGAAGTCTGGTACTTGGGAGTTGGGGTCTAGCTGTGCTTGAGTAGCTTGTCACAGGATGGCATCAATCTCATTTCTGCTGGGACAGCTTCTTTCGAAAGGAATGACAAGGAGCATCCTCTGTAGGAACTGTGGCTAATTAGGAGCTCTTCCATTAAATTTAACATAAAAGTACTAAAGTTCTGTGACAGAACTGGTATTTAAATGTGATTATATTTGGTTTCTGCTTTTACCATGTAGTGGTTATTTTAATATGAAAAGTAATATTCACAAATTTATGGAAAAAAAAAAACCTTGATCCAGGTTCAGTTCAGTGACAAAATTCTTACTAACTTCCAGTTACTGTTTTTTCTGTGTCTTAAATATAAATTCCATCAGCTCTGGTGGTCTTTTTGCATTTGGGGTGTCTCTTGGTTGGGCTGGGAGATAGCAATCTGTCTGCATCATGTTGGATAGTGGAAGAGTAATGGTCAGTAGTAAGTGATAAATATTCATGGTTGCTCCAAAACAGCGCTTAGAATGTTCTGCGATGTAGTCATTAGTATTGCAGAACATGACTTTGTCCTTGGAGACTGCAAACACATACTTTGATGTTTTCCAGACAAAAGTTTAGTCACTTGAGTGACTAAATTTGGGAGCTTACTTTATATTCAGTTGGTTGAGTACACATATATTTTTACAATTAACTTGGAAACAGTACTGGCAAAAAAATTAGCAAATTTTGCTACTAACAGTGTTTACAAGAAAACTTTGGAGCAAAGGCAAACTGGTACCCATTGTTTGAAAAAAAAAGTTCAGTATGAATTACAAGAAGAGCAAAAGCTAGAAGGAAGCAGAGGCTGTAGAGCTTCCAGATGAGTTTTCTTCACTTGCATGGGTTTTTTACCCTCATGGGGGTCAGGAGCTACCCTCGCCCTGAAGGTTCCTCCCTCTCTACCCTTCCCTTCTGTCTAAGTACGTCTGCTGGGTACTGTGGTGGTTTGTTTGAGGGCAGCATGACAGGATCTTGCCAAACCTGATGGGAGTACTTTTGGGACTGCAGACGCTATTTCTGCTCCATTGAAAGCATGACTTAATTACGAACTAGATATTAGTGTGATGGTCTCAGGGAAAGGAGAAACTTGGTGCTGTAATTCTGAAGGCATTAACTCAGACCATCTTTTTAAGCTCCTGCACCAGTTGCCGCCTCGGACATCATCATCTCTCTACTTTGTGTCTAGTGGCAAGTAAAGCTTGCAGTGAGCGCACTCTTCAGCTGCATTTATCATTTTGCTGGTTTCAGTCAAAGACAAGGACTCTTTTCAGAGTTTCCAGACAAGCAGACATCACTGCTGCTCCCAATTCAGAGATTCAGTGGCTAATCCAAATGTTTCTTAATGTTTGTGTTCCTGTGGACTAAGTAAATGACACTTCCCCTTTGTTCCCGTTTTTTATTTGCATGTTGGGTTGGAAGGTGGGTCATCTTCGCTGTTTACCCTGCTGTCACCTGGGTGGCACTGGAATATGTGAATGGTATAAATACATGCATAACTGGTGAGCCTTTTTGTTGTCTAACTGGGTTAACTGGTGGTTGCTCCCACCCCTACCCTTGTGTCTGTCTCACCTTACAGCAAGCTAATATAGGTGGTGGAAACCACTTCTATATAAATGACTAGGTTTTTTGGTGATGTTTGCTTACTGGATTGGCTTGTGGGCTCAGACAAATGGCAAACATATCAAACAGGAGAGGGTGGAACTGCACTGCCAGGAAAGATGCTCCTTTTGTTGGTACCTAGTTGTTAGACTAACTCTATAATATAAAACTTTTATCCTTCATGACATTGGGAACTTGGCTGCTGTTTGGCTACAACATTCCAAGGACACAGATCAAATAAAACACCGTTAATGCTTTTACGATAGTGTGCTGTAAAAATCTGATTACCTTGCTATTACTTTGGTAGTAGGTGATCACCTTCTTCCCAGCGTTCCAGATGGCAGTTTAAAAAAAGTGTGTGCAACTATATTTGCAAACAGCGACAACTTTATTTTTGAAAATTGTATTTGAAAATGTCTTTTTTAGAAGGTTGAGATGTTTTCTAAAAATACAAGTAGGTTACATTTTATCATCTTGCTTTACTTGTCAGTGAGTGGTGCTGCTGAAGAGCCCAGTCCCATCTATGGCTGTGTGATTCAGCTGTCTTGCTCTTGTATTGGCACCAGTGATCAGGGAGCTGTTGCACTTTTTTGGTGCAGTTAAACTTGCCGGTCTAGCTGGACCTGTGTTCATATAGCTGTATCACTTCATACTGTTCCACTGGCATGAAGAGTGTATTAGAAATATCTTGCTGAGGTGGGAGCACTCCTTTGGCCTTTAGCTTGGATTTGTATTGGTCTCAGTGAATTGTGATCCCTAGACTTAGCCTGTTCCTTGTGCTGATTTTAAACCATGACACTTGGCAACAACAGTGAGGAAACATCTCCCTGTTGCCTGCAGTGCTCATGTTTGGTTTACAGCCATAGAAGACAGTATTGCCCATTAGCTGTGGCTTGGATTCCCCTTGTCACATATTTAGCAGTCAGTAGCACTTCTCTCACAGCAGCAATGTCCATAAATGATGTATGGTTGCTGGAGGTGTAGGGCTTTTGTATGAGCTTGGGCAGTGTATTAATGGTAAAAGATTAAAACATAGCTGCTGCAGTATTTCGTGTGTAACAGTTACTCTGCTGTCTGTGATCTCATACCCAGTAGTAGTTCCTTAAAATTATTTTGAGAAAATGCACCGTAGGAGACGTCTCTGTTTGTATACAAACTCTAAGTAGTTTTGCAAGTTCTCTAGACACTTGACTACAGTAATCAAATCTTTTGATCACTTGACTGGTGGTTTGTGCATGGGAAAACCAGCCCTTGGTTATGAGCAGGCACCCCCAAACCCATTGTTTCCATTGTGCATCCGGTGCCCAACTGCAGTGTATTCTCTCAGCCTGTGAGTTGGTCCATCTGGTGAAAGGTGTGAGATTTTTAGGACAGCAAACCCTTCAAGTATTGAAGCATGTGAATAATTTAAATTGGGAGTGTTGTGCTTTATGTAGTAGTTTAACTACTGATGTAAGACAACCTTAAATTAAGCTGTTCTTAAAATACTGCAATGCTTCATGTATTGGCAAGCATCACTGGTTTCGAATGGCATTAGCTGGTGATAACCTTTCTAATAATTCCATAAAAATAATTTAATTGATTATTTCCAAAATGTAGGACAACCTGGATTTTTTTCAAAGCTAGAGCACTTTCAGAAGCGAAGGAAACAAAATATAATTGAGCCAGTCTTAGTAACGAGCATTTTTGCAAATAGCGGCAAAACCTTCATGCTGCTGGTGAGTAGCAAACACTGCTTGGAGCCTAACAGCTGTGCTCTGTCAGGCCGAGGACCTAGTGCTTCGTCTCTGACATGAAAAAAACCCCACCACAGCCGAAAATGGGTACAGGAACACGGCAATGTGATCCTTTGGTATACTCTTCCAGTTATTGGCAGCCTTTGATTCAGAAACTTCCTGAGCCAGGAGTTACATCTGGAATGTAATTGAATAGTCCTTTCTGGATCTTTCTTCCATCAATTTGTCTTGACTGTGTTTTGAGTCCTCTTACGCTTTTGGCCAACATCCTATGTAAATGAGTTGGTCTCGATGGGGGGTGTATAGGAAAAACCCTCCTTTTAGTTTAAGCTTCTGTTTGATAACTGTGGTTATGTACCACTTGTACTTGTGTAGCAAGAGGCGAGCCAAGGTCGATCTCTTCTTACTCCGTTTCTCCAAGTGGTTTGTAATTTCTGTAGCTTTCTGATATATCATGCCTTAGTTCTCTTTTTTTCAAAACTGGATTTCTAGATCTTTTTAGTATTTTCCTCTGTGTAAGATACGATATTTCATGTGTTAGATGGAATGTCATGCTTTTTTTGCACCTCTTCTGGTTCTACCCTATGTCTATTCAAGTTTTCTCCATGCCAGGGATTATACAGTGACTTGAATATGTTAAAAATTACTAGGAAAGGAATGGAACAGAGATTCTTATTTTTCCTCCCTAACTGGTGCTTGCAGTATGCTGCTGTTTGGCCATTTTCTAATACCTGACATTACCCTCTGTGAATTTTAATCTTTCCCCCTGTGCTTGTCCTGCTTTGATTGCAGTTACAGGCTTTGGATCAGTTGAACTGTTAATTTCATAGCAAAATAGCAAAGATTTTGTAGCCTTCAGCATAAGAAGGGCTTGGTTGGAGCAAGTCCAGAGGAGGCCACAAAGATGCTCAGAGGGCTGGAGCACCTCTGTTATCATGGAAGGCTAAGAGTTGGGCTTGTTCAGCCTGGAGAAGAGGCGGCTCAGGGGAGACCTTTATAGCACCTTCCAGTACCTGAAGGGGCTACAAGGGAGCTGGGGGGGACTTTGTACAAGGGCCTGTAGTGACAGGACAAGGGGTAACGGGTTTAAATGGAAAGTGGGGAGGTTTAGATTAGATATCAGGAAGAAATTCTTCCTGGAGAGGGTGGTGAGGCACTGGGACAGGTTGCCCAGAGAAGCTGTGGATGCCCCATCCCTGGAAGTGTCCAAGGCCAGGCTGGATGAGGCTGGGAGCAACCTGGTCTAGTGGAAGGTGTCCCTGCCCATGGCAGGGAGGTTGGAACTGGATGATCTTTAAGGTCCCTTCCAACCCAAACCATTCTAGGATTCTATGATTAAAATTGTTGGCACTTTTTTTTCCTGTATTTAAAATTTGAAAACAGAATGCTAATTGTCAGTATTTAATCTTTAGAATGAAAGAATGAATTGACATTTTTTTATAGTAGTAGAAAATCAGAAAAAAAATTTTGTAGGAGTGTTGGGAAAGTTCAGTGTGAAAGGAGCACTGCAATGGAAACAGCCTAATGTCACCTTGGTTGTTGGAGCTTGAAGGGAGCGTTGTACGTGCAGTAAGATTTGTTTAGTGTTTTTCTGTGTGCCAATAGTGTCTGAGTCTAAATTCAGTTTTGATAAATATACTTTAATAAATAAACTCTTATGCTCATTCTCTAAGAAGTGGAAATTCTAAGAATTTTAACTAAATTAAATGAAATCTTTGCCCCTGGGCATCAACAGTAGGTATAAACTTTTAAGCAGTTTTAAATACAGGTATAAGTGGCTTTCTGGGTGTCTCCCATGATGGTCTTTTTTGGAGGACAGAGGTATGGAAAGTGTTCTGATTGTCCTTCCAGAAAGAGGAAACCTTTCTTATGGTAACCTGTACTGCAGATGAATGGGGCAAGGATTATCCAGTGCTCATTGTGGCTGTATAAAAACAGTAACTCTGAAATGTGAGAAGAGCGATACATGGGATATGCTTTTGGTGATTTCTCTGTTTCTCCTCATCTTTGTCGTCTGCTTGTAGCATTTATAGAACTGTTGTGTGGAGATGGAGAAATGTTAAGTTTAAATTCACTTCACTGGGGATCTTGCTGAGTCACAAATATTTTCAACTGCTGAGAGCTGGGGGAAGGGAGCAGTGGCTGTTTTGCTTGTTAAGTAAAGCATTTACTCCTGATGCCTTTTGGGTGTATATCTGAAAGCTGGTGTGTTCTACAGATTCTGATAGTGAGAAGTGCTGTTCCTGTGGACATGCGTAGGCCAGCATTCCTG
>NW_010229434.1:10208-37503 GCF_000690775.1 Eurypyga helias
CTTCATTCAGTGTTTAGAATGGACCTTCTGTCTCTGTTCTGTCGGTGCTAATGCTCATGTCCCTACAGCTGAATCTGCTGCTTTGTCCCTCACAGGGCTCTGTATGTGACTTGGTGGTAACCTTTTCTTGCTCAGTCAGAAGAAGGTGCTGATGTTACACACTCTCCGTGGTAACCTTGTGGTACTTAATGCACTCCTTCAGGGTCTGTGAGGTCTAAGTTTAGTTCCCTCTCTTGCCTCAGGGAGATTCAAACCTGCATTTGCAAGGAGCAGCAACTGGCAGATAAGTGACTATTCTGGGACTGCAGCAGTCTCTACACCCTTGAAAGAAACTAATTTCTGTGGTTTTCTCCAAACAAATGAAGAAACTTTTGCTTACCGCTGGTCTCTTGAGATCCTCAATCTCTCCAGCGGGAGCAGGAAAAGGCAGAGTGACAGTATGGGGAGATGCGCCAGGCCGGAGCTCCCAGTGCAGCTTTATCAGAATTGTGTCTGTGAGATGGGCAAGGGTTAAATAAGTCCCAGAGCTGTAAGGCAGAAAAGCCGGGGGAGATGGTTGCAGAGAGCTGGAGCTGAAGCAGGTGAAAGGTCAGAGCTGGCCTGTGTGGGCTGGGAGTTCCACACAGGGCCCTCAGCTTGGAGAGAGAGACTGAGACCGTCAGCTGACGCAGTGCCCCTTAACTGTTTCTGGTCATTAACGCTACTTCTGACTGAACAGAAACAAACCTGGCGTTAAATGCCTACAAACTGCGGTGTCCCACCAGTCTCGGATACCACAGTGCTTTGGAAAGCATCCCAAAGTTCTCGACTGGGTGTGGAGAGGGGCTGACACTGACTTTGAATTGTGCCCGGGATGGCATTCTGTGCAGGTGATGGGTTTGCAAAGGTGTCTGAGGTCCAGAGAGGCGTGGTGCGTGCATCTGCGATTCAGAGACAGCCTTCTAAGTGTTCTGGGATTTTTGTTTGGTTGGGTTTTTTTGTCCTCGTGCTCTCATTTATTAACACCATTCAAATAAAACCCATCTGAAGGCCTCTGTTAATAAAAGGATAAACTCTGTAACTAAGAATGAGAGTTGGCTTTTGGTCTGTATGACAGTTACTAAATAGTTACCTGAGGAATTTAAAGCAGCAGTTTGTAAATATATTCAATTTCAGTCTTTTTCTGGTGTTGTGGAGATACTTTGTTTTGATAGACAATGTAACAATCACTGGAGAATCATAAATATTTACATTTTGGGGAAACTGCACTTCAGGAACACTGTTGCATAGTGACAACTGTGATACTTTTGAGTTCTTAATCTGTGACACTCGCACTAAGTTGCTTCTCGCTTCCCTCTCCAATCGTAATTTCCATTGGGAAAGTTATTGTTCTTGTGGTATGGTGCTGTTAAAGGACTGGAGAGGTGAAAGGTTCAAGTGTTAAAAAAATGTATGTGCAGTCTTGATAGGTTTAAGTATGTTAAAAAAAAATCATTAATAATGTGGAGGTTCATGTGAGTAGCTGTAGAAACAACTTAATATTTTTTAATTCTATTTACTTTCATAAACTGTAAAACCAAAAGATCAACACAATGAGAAAAGTAGTTTAATATAACTCACAGGCTTTACGTGTGAATTAGATTGTACTTGAGATGCTAAGCCACCACTGACACATGTATCCATTATTAAAATGGTTTTCTACTATTGAGAACTAACTGTTGGCTAGCCAAAGCTAGGTGTAGGTAGATTCAAGACTGATGTTTCAAAGTTGCTTAACCTCATGTGTTTGGCTTGTTGCCATGGATATGAAATTAAGGTTTCATAAAACTTGCAAAATGTGAAAATAAGAAGTTTTTGTAATCCTGAGTTACATTTGAGAACTAGATCACTTTCCTTCCATGTTTTTTTCCAGACTTCGAGTGCCCACGCTTACTGCTTAGGGCTTTTTAGCAAATGTGTGGCAAATTCAAAAAGTAAGTTGATGCTTATGGAAAACTACACCTGCTTTATTGACCCCAGTAGCTTGAAATCTGTGCAGTGATTTCTGTCCTCTTGCTGCTGGGCTTTTGTCCTGGAGGTAACCATTTGAATGAAAGTGTCTCAACAGAAGATGCTTGTTTACAGCAAGCTTTCAGGCTGTCAAAATCATACTTTACAGCAACATCCATTTTGGATCTTGCTAGTTTAGTACTGCTATCTCTTTTTACCTAAATGTTTAGGTCGTTGGTGGATGCATACAGCACTGGAAGTTACTAAGTTCCCTCAATTTGGGATGCTTAGTATACTCTGCCTCATCAGAATATACAGTATGTTCTTTCAACAACATTTTTTTTAATGCTCTACTGATATCCTAATGCTTGGGAAAGCTAGCGCATCCTTTTTGTATCTAAAACCCAAATGCAGAGAAAAAGATAGAAGAATACAGGTATGGTGACTTAAAACTATAGCTATGAGGATCATACATTACTTCCCAGACACTTTTCTTAGGCATGTGATGTTTACTATTTTCTGTTGGTAGTATTGCTTGCTGCAACTAGCTGTTGCTGCTGGTATTTTTTTTTTTCCACCTGGAGAAATATGTTGTGGCTAAATTACTTACACAGGAAGCTCTTTCTATCTTACTTCTTTTGAAGATGTTGCAATATGTTTATGATTCTCCCCTGAGTTCAGTCTCGTCTCACCAGAATACTGTCAAAAAGAAATAAAAGCTTTAAATACCTCTGAATCCTTGTTCTTTAACACTTCGCTCTTTTTGTCACTGACTTTCTTACCTGAATCATTTTTTAGGGCTGCAGGGTTCTGGTTGATGCACGGGACAAGCTGGGGATCCCTTGGCAGTACACTGAGAATGAGAAGCATGGAATGTTTTTGATGGCTTTTGAAAACAAAGCTGGAATGCCCATAGAGCCTGCCACCTTCCAGTTGTACGTACCTGCACTGGGTGCGCTGTGGAGGGATTCGGGAATCAAGGAAGCCTTCAGCCGTCGGAGCGAGTATCAGCTGGTGAGTATGTCCATCTTGATGGTGGGAGGAAGAGAAGTTCCCTGCTGTATAAATATCCCTTCAACTGAAAGATTGCTTGCTGCGTGCAAGACATAGCCACTGTACGAGATAGTAGGGCTGTAAATCCGAGCACTTCGGCAGCAGAAACAAGTGGTAATTGGAGCCAAACTAGAAAAACTACATGACAGTAAGAGGGAGTGGAGAAGTGCACATGACTGGATAAACTGGAAAAGCAAGAGAAACCAAAAAAGGCAGGAATTGGTTGAACTAAAAATATTTTAGCAGCTCAGTAGGTCTGTTCATAGTAGGGCACTGATGAAGGCACACTTAATTTGTAACTTTCCAGTCCTGCCAGCTTGTACTCTATTGATACTGGCAAACTATTCCTGCATGCACATCTTCTGAAGTGACTGCAACACCCATTCGGCTGCTGCTATTTGACTGTTTATTTTCATCCTGATGTCTGCAAGTGAAACTTGGATAAGCAACTGAAAGATGACAGTGAGCTTAGAAATGTGCTATCTTCCTTGCGGTCTTGTATTAGGTTTTCATGTTCTTGTGCCAAAATAGCTGCATTTGTGGTATGGAATATGTTTCTGACAGCTGTTCATAACCTACTGCTTTTTCTTCCGATGTACAAGGTGGAGGTGCTTTTTTCTTCTCTGTTCAGTGAAACAAGGTACTCATCCGTGCAGCTCAGTACCATGGTTACTAGTTCTTGGAACGTGATATGTTATGATATCCTAATGGTTCTAATAAATGTATCTTTATGATTTAAACACATACTAATTATGCTTTAATCTGCAGGTAGAATTCTTTGGTTTGGGTGTCCTGTCCCTCAACTTCATTCAGCTTTTCTTGGGTGGGGGGGAGGCTGTTAAAGGTGAAATTCTTCATGCCTGGATATGTTACTGATGTTTAATCAGAGGAGTTATGTAGAGATTAGAAACATGGCTTTGTATAGTCTCCCTCAGACTCTTAGAAAGGAACTCAATATAGATATAGAAAAATAGAGAAATTTGGCAGTGAAATTCTCAGTTGGTTTCCTCATGCTGCTCCTCGGCATGGGTTCTCCTGTGTCTAATACTGTAGTTAAACTCGTGTTGCAGCCCTTAGGTACTCATGTGTCTCCACTAGTAAGATGCCTATTTGAGTCTTGTTGTTGCAGCTTTGAAATCTGTCTCTGAAGTATCTTGAGACTGGTAAATGGCTAAAGAATAGATAAAATGAGTAGGTAGAATTGTCACAGGATGGTTGTATAAACCTCACTTCCTTAGGCTCAAAATGTAACAATTTCTATGTTACAGTATTGGGGATTGTTACATTTTGAGCCTAAGGAAATGAGGTTTATACAATTTCTATGTTACAGTATTGGGGATGGGAGGGAGAAAATGGATCAGTTGTTCCGTAATTCCTAATGTCTGTAGACACAGACTGAGACTTTGCTCTTCTAAGCGCTGTTCAAACGTGGAATGAAAAGATGGCTTATGCCACAGGGAATTTGAATTTAACATGAGACAACTACTAAGAGAATCCAGTATATTAAGCAATAATTGCATCAGCAGCCCATTCAGATTTTTTTTTTCCTGGGAAATACTAAGCATGGGTTTTGTTTTTAGGGGGAGATTCAGGTATAGATCACGTGAGAGGTTCATTTCTGTACTGATTTGCAATAAATTTGCATCAAACAGGGAAAAAATAAGTCCGGTTTGTTGAATAAATAGCATTCTAAAACTAGTAGACCTACCTCTGCATTCTCTGGCTTTGAGGATTCAACAGGAAATACCAAAAAATAAAAAATCCCCACAAAAAGCAAGCATGCAGACATGCAAGTGATCATTTAATATGCTGTCATCTTCAAGATCATGGTGTAGTTTTATCATACTTCCTTTTGGATGGCATTCATGTCATCTGTTTAATGTTACTGCAGCAACTGAAACTGCTGCAGGCACCAGAACTGTTGACCTGTCAGTAGTGCAGCGACATGGTGTACTGGAGAGGTACTGTGTAACTCAGTACCTCAGCTTGAAAATCCTGGGTGCTGTTATTTTACTGGGCAGCCTGCGTCACCAGGAGATTACTAAGTACCTCAATTGTAAATAAAAGCTTTTATGCATTAAGTGCTTTTTAAAATCTAATTGATTGTTTTCAAGGATACAAATGCTACTTTTGAATTGATCACTAAACAAATTAAGACCTTAACTTGAGCGAGTTTGCATGCCTCCCTTCTATGTTCAGCAGAATTCTGTACATGAGGATTAGCAATGGCGCAATTTCTTATTAAAGCATAAATAAATTAAAGCTATATAACTTTTTAAAGAAAGCAGGTGGTTTAAGGAGATGTCTTATTTATACTTGCATGTGATATGTATAAACCCATACCTTCATTGCATTTAAACCCTTGCTGGGTATAGGTTTGTGTAAATAAATAGAAACCAGATTTAGTCAACTCTGAGAAAATAAACTTTTTCTGAACTGATTTTAACTAAGGCTAAAGAAAACCTTTGCATCAGCACTCCCTTTCACATTTAGTATGAGTGAGCTACTAAATGGAATATGGTTTGAACTGAATTCATTATCTTTAAAATAGCTTTAAAATCATCACCAAAATTTTTTTACTGTGATCTTTCTAAATGTTTCTGGGCAATGTTGAAAATAATGACCTTGCTCAGAACTTGAGTTTTCTTTGCCCTGATCTCGGTCAGCTGAACATCAGATCTTTTTTTATGATTGTTTATTATTTTGGCTTCTAAGCCATAGGATTATATTGGTCTGCTTTTGAACTTGAGATTTCTCCAGGAAGTTGTATGACCTTTCTTAAAAATAAAAAGTTAAACATGCTGGTTGGTTAACTAGAGCTGAAAACTGCAGCATACAGGGGTCTTCCAATGGTCTGTAATGCTAAGCTTAATGACTGACTCGGCAGTAGCAAACTTGTTGACAGAAAATGGCTCTGACCATAACCTCTTGCAGCCTGAAAGCTTCTCTGGGACCCAGAAGCTGCCTCTGGGCACTTGAGTGTTTTCTGCTTCATATTCAGTGCCTAGAAGTGCTGGCTGTAAATCACTGTCTGGGTCTTTGAGCCTTTCAGAAGTGAGTGGGTGGATTCTACAATAGCAGGGTGCTTTTTTGCCTTTTTTTTCTTCAGTCTTAAAGCAGACTAACCAATTTCACTTTCTTTTCACAAACATCAGCCTCTCGCTCTTCCCCGCCTCAGCCTGTCCCCACCAACCCAAGTTCCTCTGTTCCTTGTATGCAAGCCAAGTAGCTGGGGGACAAAAGCTTTATTGTATGTTTGGTTACATTGTCATGTCTCTGTCCTCCTTTTTTAAATACTAGAATAGGAATGCCTTTGTAATCGGTATGTGATTCTCCTCTCCCTTGCCCTCATTATCCTACCCTGCTTTCTGTCTGTATGTTAGAAAGGCATATGTTTATCATGTCTCAGTGTCTGGTAACATTTCTTCTGTTCAGGTTGCCGGGGGTAGTTTGGGCAACTGGGAGTTAATTCTTCGTTGCCAGCAGGTGGAGACAAGTTCTATTTCGAATTATTTCCTTGGTGAAAGGACCTTGGGACTTCAGTTGAGATTTAGCTGAAAGCGTGGAAGCTTCTTCAGTTTGAGCTTAAGTACTTGGGAGTTCAGGTGCATGTATAATAATCTGCACCCATAAATGATGTTTCCTTTTATGTCATAAATCACAGAGACTAAGGTCACCATAGGAATTGCTTTGGTCAGGTGGGTTTTGTTTTGTTGGGGTTTTTTTCTTCCTCTAAGGTTTCTAGTGGGAGAATGTGAGAAGCCATTCGCTTTTGGTTTAATGTGCCTAGAACAAACAGTATCTGAAGCAAGGTTAGCTGCTACTTTGACTGCTTGCAACTTGGCATACTTCATGAGGTTTTGGGTAAAGCTGTGGCAAATAGGGCTTGTCAGGCAAGAAAATGATATGTTTGTCACAGACAGAACGGATATATATGGTGTGCTGGCACTGTTACAGAGCTTAAGCTAACAACAAGCAGATCTGCTAAGGCCATCATCTGTCTTCATTGATTCTTAATGCAAAAATGACATTGTTTTATCAGATTGGGGTGTTTTTAAACACACAGCACTGTTTTTGGGGTTTTGAGGTCTTATAAAGATCTCTATCCTAACTACTTTATTTGTGTGATTTGAATGATTCTTCCTGTTTCCCTTCAAAATACCAAGTCTTTCTGGCCTGTAACTGTTCCAAGAGCTCCTGAACTCCTGTGGTACAAGTCATATTCTCATCTCTTCAGGGTTGATGGGGCTATTGGCTCTCAACTCCAAAGACTATTTTCAGAAGAGGAAGCTGTGCTGAGTTACTCACATGCAGCCAGACTAGCTCCTGACTTGTGATTGCAGATACCTGCCCGTCTTCATACAGAAGAGCGTGGCCATCTGAGGAGGCTGCAAAAGGCATCTGTTTTAATGTGGTTATTCCTAACATATAGAATATATCCATGATCCATCACTAGAGTATCAATTAAACGTAATTATTACTGTTGTATTATTATTATTGATGTTCACTGCATTGTTTAAAGAATTTCTAATGTTTTAATAGATCCTTTAAAAAAAAAAAGTCAGCATTAATGGGAAGTAGTGGTTCCTGAGAGGCAAGTAAGGGGCTTGCAAATACAGAAACGTACTACTGTGTCCTAGCTATTTTTAGATCTCTGCACAGGGAATTGTGTGGAACATTTCCAGTAATACTTCAAATACTAAGAGCCTCTGAAGCCTTGGATGTGGGAAGACTCTGGAAAATATTTTAAAGACTGTTTCTTTTATATTGATTCACCATTCCCTGGGTGTGTTGAGGTGTGGAGGTTTGGGGGATATTTGTAATAGGATACAAGTCACTCCCCTGTGAGTTAACTGTGTGGAGTTTTTTGGGGTTTTTTTTTCCCCTCTAAGCAGACACTTGACACACATCGAAGTGGTTAAATTATGCCTGCCAGAACAGATAGTGTGCTGGCAGTGGTGCATAGCGAACAGCCCACTCCTCATGTTAGTAAAGCTTTGTTGCTACATCCTCCTCATGCAAGGAGCTGATGGCTTCAAAGCCTCGTAGGCAGCCAGCTGTGTGTTTGGGGGAGGATGGAGCTGAGGCACTAATCATTCCCACTAATTCTTGATACAGAATGGACGAACTGTTGCATAAATGGGTTTGCTTTGGTACAGAAATACTAGATATGGCTAGTATTACCGTGTGCTGGTAATGTAAGTTGATCAGGGTGAGGCTGTGTAGCTGCTGTAGCATACAGAGGTGATGTCACAGCATTTGATTATCTCTGCAAGCTAAATGAATCGAGAGGCAGGGCAGCAAGGCAGATTACTGACTTGCCATGAAGGGTGAGTGACATTTGAAGTGGCATGTTAAGTGAAATCTGCAGGAGTGGGCTCTATTTTGTCAGAGTTCTTCAGTGCAGTGTAAGAGACTTCTTGAATCCTCCAGTAAAAAGTTTCCAACCGATCATTTGTCTGTTAAGATGTAAGGGCAGAGTAGAGTTAGCCTTAAAAGCCTATTTCTGAGCATTTTACTGTTCTTTCCACATAGATGCCACAGCACTGAAATGCAGGAGTACTTGCACCGGGTGTTGGCATACTGCACTCCGGCTTACACAACAGGCTGTAACACGGAAATGAGCTGCTCTTTTTGCAAACTACAGTTAGCATATGAGCTTACGTGTGAGACTGAACATTGATTATTATGTAAGGATGACTCTTTTTTTCAGAGCCATGAAACTCGCATATTTTATCAATGAAATCCATTGGGACTTGACCAATGCTGGTGAGATATGCAGAGGAAATGGGCACGCTGTCCAAAGTGCCAGCATGGAAAATCTTGTTACCATTTAATGCATGTAACTGGGACTAGGCAGCAACTCTTTCTCAAATTACTTTTGAGATTTGTTTGGTTATTTCTAGTTTGCAGAGCTTCTGTGAAACTAAACTAATGCTGGGTAAGTTATGTGGATTTCTTTTCTAGACCTGGATGGGACATACCTCTCTGACCCAGAAAACTAAACAAAACCAAAACAATGAATTGACAGTAGTGCTACAAACCAGAAGCTTATGTTTGCTGTTGCTGAGCCTAATGTTTTGTGGTTACTCAGTGTTAATGCTGAAAATCAAGTACATCTCTATCTAACAATGTTAAATGTTTGGGGTTTTTACAAGCGATTTCTGGTGCTGTGGATGGTAAATAGGCCTGTTTGAATTTATCTATTACACCTAAGGAGTGATAGCTCATATAGCAGGGTGAGTTATGGAGATGTTGCTCTCTAATTAATATCTGAGCAAGGTTTTATACCACTATTGTGGCAATGAAGTCCCAGAGGTCCAGATTCTAGTTCTGTCCTCTGATTCCAAGGCCTCAAAAGTTTATGGTCAAGCTGTGGAGTTTGACTCAACTTTGTACAGCAAAAGAAGCTAACTGCTTGTTTAAGTATAATTCTGCAAAGCATTGTGGCTGGCCTGTAGTGGGAAGGATTAGCAGTTGGAGACCCTGGCTTTTAATCCTGTCTCTAAGACTAAATAGGGAAATTTTTTTCAGATCAAAGTCTCAACGAAGAACTCTCAGACAAAAGTAGTGTTTTGGTAAAGGAGCTGAGAGTTAGTGAGTTATAGTTTGGGTTTTATTAAGAATTGAGAGGCAACATAAAGTGAAATGCAGCTGGAAACCTTTGCACAGAATTCTGTGTATATTGGCTAGTACTGTATAGTGTGTCAGTTTGCATCTACAGAATTTAAATTCTCAGTCTCCTATTATTTGCAGTACTCTAAAAAAAAAAAAAAGCTTAAATGAAATGTTAATGGGCCTGCTGCCACCAGAATTACTCGTTGAGCAGCATGGTGTTTGGCTGTACCAGCCCTATTGACAGGCGCTGAGATTGAAATTCAGCACTGAGCTGGAGCAGGAGGCAGGGTTGAAGATGCCTTTGTAGCATAGTGTTTGTCACCTGCACCAAGGAATGCTTCACCTGATAATCCCTGGTTTGCTTTCAGTGCCACTGAGCAAGTGGTGAGAAGAACTTGCATTTAAAGTATTCAAAATTTAGAGACTCAGAGGTCATAAATCATTGTACACTGCAAATCATTTTGAATTCCAGCAAACCCACTTGTGCAGTACCTGTTTTCTATGAGAGAAGCCGTTCTCTCAAGCAGAACCACCCGCAGAAAGCTGTGTGATGGGTAGAATGGTTATTGGCTGTTCATAAGTACTTTCAGCTATTAGAGAGAAGTAAGAACCAAAAAGGTCATGAATTGTGACCTTTTCAAAACAGTGCAAATGGAAAAGTGTAGAGACTAGCAATTTGTAACGGTACCTACCTGAAGTCCCAACCAAGGTTTAAAGCCTTCTATACTAAATCCTCTATGGAAAAATAAAAGGATTCCTTCCACGAATTGCTCCTGGCCTTATGTTACAACAAAACGCAACAGCTGGATGAAATGTAGCCTACATGGAATTGTGAGGATAAGTTGGAAAGTAATGAGCAGATCATACATAATAAATAAGTGGATAACAAGAAACTGATATGCCTACCATATGGGAACTGAGACCAACACTGTATAGCAAGAGCTGTGCTACTGGCTGTTCTAGTAGTCTGCATAGGGAATTCCCGGCATGCTACTCTTGGTTTTAGTTTTTTTTCTTCATTTAAGGATGAAAAACATAGGGCAAAAGCATCTCCAAGGCCTGTAAAATGTATAGTGCATTAATGTACTTCATTAATGCCCTACTGTCTATAGGTACCGAAAAGTTGAAATTCAGACCTTGTGTGGTCCTACTTTTTCACTTTTAGGTACTTGGATGTGGGTTAAAAGCCATATATTTTTATGGTACTGTGTAAGACTGCTGAAGGAATTTTTGCTTTTGGCCCTTAGATGCCAATAAACCTGGATTGTATTTTTGGTTTGGTTAAGGTGAATGAGAGAAACTTTATAGATACAGCTCCCATGTTGAAAATTCATTATGAGAATTTGCATCTTGCCTAGTGATTGGCCATTTTTCTAGTTGAATGATTACTTTTTACTCATGTGTACTTTATTAAGAACAAACTTTTTTGTCTTTACCTCTTAGTGCTTGAGCCCGTTAGAGAACTGTCCGGGTGACCCAAAAGATTTAGAAAATGAATACAGTACTCATCCTTGCATCTCTGTATGCTTGTGGTAGCAGTGAGAATTTGATGTCTTACCTTCAGCAATAGTGCTGAAACGCGTAATCTAATGTTCTTAGACTGCTAAAGTCCTTTTGGCTCCCAATTCTTGAGAATAAATGCCACCCTGCTTCTGGAAAGAAGCTTTAATTTTATTATGCATAAAATAATTAGAAAAAATACTCAGGATGTCTGTCTTTGCAGAATTGTTGTTCTAAGCCCTAATTAGTGCTACTCTAAATCTTGCAGGACTGTATTGAATATAAGGGTTTGTTCGGAGCAAGTACAGCTGTAATTAATCTTTGCATTCCCATCAAGAAATGCTGGCACATGCTGTGAGAAACAAGGAAGGAAACTTTCAGTTCAGGCTGTCTGAGCCAGTACCCAACTCAGCTAAAAAAACCACTGGAGTAATCTCTTTATCCCTTTCTAGTGTGCAGGAAAGTTCTGGGCAGAGACAAATACAACACAGTGAGCAGCCATTAGCTTTGGATTATGCTGTTTAATTTTCACATTCAGAAAGTTTCTAATGGATCTCAATAATTCAAGACTTCGGAATTGCTAGCTAGTATCTGTCAAGATTCCCAGTAATGAGTATGTGTTCCAGAAATCTGAGCAAGTACTTTTAAAGGTGTTCTTTTTGTATTACTGAGGGAATGTAATCGAGAGTTCCTACTGAAATCTGGTGAAAGCAGGAGACAGCTCGTGTTAAGTAATGAGCATATGCCTAGGTTAAAAGCGTGGTAGGTCAAGGACAATTTTTATTCTAGTTGCAACAAAATACCTGCATTTTGTAGATAAATATGTTAACATTTATCTGTTTACACTAAAGTCCAAAGACAGTCAAAGAAAATTGTTTCTAGTGGAGGGGCACCGCTTGTCAGACTGCTTTCAACCCTTCAATGCCAGTAAGATAGCTGAAATGAAGACTGTTAGATTTGCATTGCCATGATACGAGTTTTTGATGTATTAGCCTACGTGTCCTTTTTCAAGATCTAGCAAGGACTGGCATAGCTGTGTAAAAGAAGAGGGCTCCTGCTGCTGTCTGTGCACTCTTGTTAGCAGTTTTCTGACCTTTTGGCTTCTGGAGGAAAAAAAAAGGCAGTGCAGAAGAGGTGAACAGTTTTAAGCCCATCTCCCTGATATGGCTCGCTCTGCTCAGAGGAGCAGTGCTGATGATGCGCTTCAGAAAAGTCCAGTTTTACAATTCAGCCTTTTGCATTTGTGTGTTCTCAGTAGTAATTCAGCTTGCTTTCATGTTGGTTGGTACCTGACCATGTCCTCTTGAGAATCAGGACAGTGAGATCTTGGTGTGATCCAAGGGTGATCTTGGTGTCTTTCCAAATTTGCTGAATTATTCCCTTGAGGAGAAACAGTGAGAGGTTAAAGCTTGGATTTTTCAAAGGGGCCACTGAATTTAATAGGATAATGGGTAACAAATGCTTTCAGGCTCTCCTGAATATCCTAGTTTATAGTAAGCTGTGTACAATCACGGACAAGTAACAAGCACAGATGAATGCATAAGCAAAACATTAAAAACTAGGTCTGTTTTATGAGGAAGACATATATTCTGGATTTTTGTATTTAAAAGACAGCAGATCTCTGAAGCTGTTCTTAACTCATCACACTGACAGTGAATTATCTTTAATGAGCCTGTGGTCTTTGAAAGGCACGACGTGGCAGGAAGCTGAAAAGGAAGGTGCAGGTAGGATAGCCAGGTATCGATAACTTGCACAGCTGGCTAGCTAGTGATCCAAATTTTGATCCTTTTGCAATGACTTCTTGAAAATATTGTAGTTTTCTTTGACCTACTTTTCTTCTGTTATCTTCCTCTGCTCCTGCTGTCTCCTTAAGCCTGCTCTGTCTTAAAACATGGAGTATTTTACCCAACGTGTCATGCGGGGATAGAGCTTAACTTGGGCTGTAGTTCCATGATAATCACGTTGAGCGATAGGAAATAGGGGTTTAGGGAGTTCTGCTTTGCACTGTGCTCTTGCTTATGTTGGCACAACTGGTTTTTGGAAGTTCTGCTGTAAATTGGGAAGCTCATCTGAGCCAGAGTGCAACCCTGTGGCTGTAAGCGCAGCTGAGATAGTGACCTGCTGTGGTGTTGGTGAAGGAGCAAGCAGCTGGCATTGCAAGTGTCCAAAAGTCCCCTTACTCTGGTGCTTGCCTGGGAATGATGGCCATGTTGTTATCTCACTGATCCTTCATCCAAGCAATGGTTACTTTCCTCTGTGAGTCTTTTCTGAGGCTAAAATAACATGCCTGTACCTCAAGGATGGGGTTTGGTTTTTAAAATGTTTGTGCTGGGAGTTATCAGTGTTTGGAAACCACTCAGAGTCAGGGCTCTGTTTGACAGGTACTGAGTGTAGAAGAGGAGGTGGTGAGTAGAGGGAGGGAGGGAAGAAACACAGTTTTTAACTTTGTTAAATGATAGCTGTGCAACAGTGGAGGTTTTCATAGATTAGATTACCGAAAGATGCATCTGAATGTGATACAGGTCCAGAAAAATCTCTCGAGGTTCCATACTGCCACTGATGGACCAGCTGCTAATTGAACACTAATGGAGGGAGCAGAGCTGTTAAGTTGGCTTCTCAGAGGAGAAGAGTAAGGTTAGCTCAATACACTGCTGCTCCTTTTTCTGAACCTGCACTAGCTGGGAAGGCTTTCTATTACAAAGGCAGGAGGCAGCACGGTCTCCACCTTCTCTTAGTTTGCAGCTATGCTTAAAGCAGCTCTGTGGAGTTAACCTGTTTTCCTCTATTATTTAGTATTTGGGGGAGGGGAGGAAAACTTCTTGGAAACATCATGCAAGATTTTCTGTTTGAGGAAGTGGAAAACATGTTGCTCTGAGAAGTAATTTATTGACACCTTTCAAATGTCTCCTCTGTATACAACACAGAATCCTGCAGTTCAGACTGTGGCAGACTTGTGCTTCACTTGGCTTTACTCCTGAACAAACTGTTGGTGTTTGTCCTTAGAAGGTCTGCTCTCCACCCCACCCCCAGAGCCTCTTAATATGACTTGCTTTCCGTGATACTCACTTAATTCTACTTTGGAAAACTCAGTAAAATCTCAAACTGAAAAAATGGTGGTTTATTGATGGAACTCTTTACCATTTAATTTTCTGAATTCTGTGTATTTAAGACTTTGATCCATCTAGTTTCAGTCTGGTCAGAGTACAGCACTGAATCAGTCATGTGTATTTATTGGGCAGGAGGCAAAAAAACCCACCTACTATATCCTCTTTTTCTTTCTCCCAGGCCAGCACATGCATTCTAGGTTGCAAGGAGTTCAGATGGCCGTCCACGTGGCTGGACTGTTTCCCTCTCTGCTGTGTATTTAAGACTTTGATCCATCTAGTTTCAGTCTGGTCAGAGTACAGCACTGAATCAGTCATGTGTATTTATTGGGCAGGAGGCAAAAAAACCCACCTACTATATCCTCTTTTTCTTTCTCCCAGGCCAGCACATGCATTCTAGGTTGCAAGGAGTTCAGATGGCCGTCCACGTGGCTGGACTGTTTCCCTCTCTGCAGTTCAGTAAGATGTGACTAGGGCTTTAATTAGGAATTTTAAATTTTAGGCCAGTGTGCTCCACAGCTTGTAGAAGTTCGTTAAATCCACTTCGGTTTCCACTGTGGCTTGATTAATTTACATATGTAGATGAGGCCTTAAGGATAAATCACTTATTTGAAATCACTTATTTAATCCTTACATTTGTTTTCAGATGCTTATAGTGTTTAATTTGTATAAAGCAAATGCATGTGAATTTAAATAATCATAGAACCATAGAATGGTTTGGGTTGGAAGGGCCCTTAAAGCCCCCCCAGTGCCCCCCCCTGCCATGGGCAGGGACCCCTTCCCCTAGACCAGGTTGCTCCCAGCCTCATCCAGCCTGGCCTGGGACCCTTCCAGGGATGGGGCATCCACAGCTTCTCTGGGCAACCTGTCCCAGTGCCTCCCCACCCTCTCCAGGAAGAACTCCTTCCTGATGTCCCATCTCCATCTCCCTCTTCCCCTTTAAACCCGTTACCCCTTCTCCTGTCACTACAGGCCCTTGTAAAAAGTCCCCCTCTAGCATTCCTGTAGCCCCTTCAGGCACTGGAAAGTGCCATAAGGTCTCCCCAGAGCCTTCTCCAGGCTGAATACCCCCAACTCTCCCAGCCTGTCCCCACAGGAGAGGTGCTGCAGCCATCGGAGCATCTCCGTGGCCTCTTCTGGACTTGCTCCAACCAGTCAATATCCTTATGTTGAGGGCTCCACAGCTGGACGCAGCACTCCAGGTGGGGTCTCACGAGAGCAGGGTAGAGGGGGAGAATCACCTCCCTCGACCTGCTGGCCACACTTCTCTGGATACAGCCCAGGATTTGGTTGGCGTTCGTGAAGCATAAACATAAAGCTTTCTATTTGATACAAGACTTCAGCTTTACTCATTGTCTGTAATTTCTATAAGCCTGAGCTTCAAGATCGTAGCTTTATAGTGACTGAGGACTGTGTCAAAGGATGTGACTGTAGATGCATGTGAAAATAGGATGGAGTTGCACATTAATACAGCTGTTTGTGAGGTTTTCAGCTCAGGTAAATCCATTCCAATTCAGGTTTCATAAGTGAAAGTAATGATGCAAGTTGTGTGGTTGGATGGGTTGAAGTAAAAAATGCAGGAAAAGCAATCCTGAATGTTTTGAAAGAGAACAAATTCTGAAATTAAATAAAAACAATTTAAGTTACTTTAGTACAAAGACTCCAAATATCAATAGTGCTGAGTTTTAAGTGGAAGAACTTCCCCTTCTCTTCATGCCAAAACAACCTTCAGTGGGGGAGAGAATAATTGCAACAATTGATGTGTCATGAGTGGATGTGAATAAATAAAAAGTATTTTGAGATAATGACTGTATAAATCAGCTCACAGAGAAAACTTAACTTGATTGTGAACGGAAACTGAAGTTTATTTCAGATCACCGAAGATTGGTTGTGGCTCACTATCTCTCATCTGCTGGACTCAGTGTGGTGTTGTCAGTGGCACTGGAACAGGAGAGATGAGGTTGTAGGGAGGGCACTCACTTTTTGGGTGAAACCCTCTCTCACAGACCCAAACTACTGCTCTAAACTAATGTTCTTAGCATATAACATGAGACAACCGGGTCACTGGTGATCTAGATTACATGGGCATGTAAAGGTCAGACTTCGTAGAAGGCAATACCCATCTCAGTGTAGATGGGTGAACATGAGATGCTGGGAGCAAATGTGCAATTCCACTGATGTGAGGAACCACTGGGAAAGCAAGCAGAGTGACAGCTGGCAGAAACAGTGTGCTTCATAGTTCAAAGTTGGTCAGTCTCTCAGAATTAACAAATACCAAGCTATTGCTGAAAAAGAAGTTTTTTGGTTTTAGGGCAAGTGATCTTTGAAAATCAGGCATGAAAACTGACTTCAGGAACCCCTCAGACTTGCAAGCCTTGTGTCCTCTGTATTGAGCCTGCTGAGTGCTGAGGTAATGGGCATGGTGAAAAACTTGAGTAATATAAGTAAGGTGGAACTTCTTTTTCCTGTACTTCACTGCCTACGTGTGTAGTTTTATAGGAACTGTTAAATAGCACACGTGAGTAAAAATCAGTCTTAACTTGCGTTTTGCCTCAGTCTGATTTCCAACTAAAACTTCATTTTAAAATACAGAGCAGCTCTCTAAATCTTGTAAGACCATCCTTTTTTGGTCTACATCACATCTAGAATCATAGAATGTCCGTATCATAGGATCTGAAAATGTCCTGGTTTTATACATACAGACAGAATGAGAAAATCTCTTGTTTTAAGCAAATTTTTCAATAAATGTGAGGGATTAGTGACTTTCCAATCCTTATAAGTCACCTTTTAGCAACAGATGTAGAAAAACTTCAGTAAAACATGTCTGAGCTCGGTGTTCCCACAGAAGGTGGAGCGTGAAGGCTTTCTGCAACAGGCGCTTTGGTCTAGAAGTGGAGTAGGAAGCATCATTCTGTGAGATACTCAAGGTTGTGCCTTCAAGTTGCTTCACTTTCCAGCTGGCCACCTGCCATGGAAAAGTCCAAGCTCAATATTCTCTCATGGCTAGTGTTAGCTTTTTTTTCAGACCACAAGATGTAAGATACTTATTTCCCATCCCTTGATCTGATAAGGTTTGAAAGGGAAGCTCACTGGTAAACTGATTCAGTCTTGATCAGATAGTCAGCACTGCTGACTAGGTTAATTCATAAGGTAATATATTTTGTCAGTGTCTAATCTGGTTCCACAGATGTCTTCTGTAAACAAAGCAAGCTTTAGGTTTGCATGCTGAGCTGCTGAAACAAAGCATGGGACTAGGGTCACATAATAACGTGATTGTGCATGGTTTTTGGTGATCTGTAAAAACATCCAGTTGCTTCTACATACTGATGCCTCAGTTGGAAATGCCTATTTCTGCACAGCAGCTGCCTGCTGAGAATAAATGGGATTATTTGCTAGTGATTGGCCAGAATCTTGCATCCATCCTTCCGTTTACAGCTCAAGACTTTATTTGTGGCAAGATCACTGCTTTCAGTTGCCTTCTCTTGTGCATTTTAGCCGACTGTGCTTGGAATGAGAAGTTGTGCTGGCGTGCGTTAGTTCAGCTTCACGAGAACCGTCCGTGTTTGAGATGAAAGGGTTCTGGCAGCAATTTTAGACAATGTATTCGCTTAGACAGTTGGCAGGGAAACAGGAAGGAATCCTTTCATGGGATGCTTATGACTAGGTCTGTTGTCCACTCGTGCCAGGGTGAGTGTGTGAGCTGGGCACGCTGCTGATGTTGGATACAGTAATCAGGCTTTTATTGTTGTTTAAACATAACTGTGTTTCTTCCACATGAATTGGGTATGTATCTCTGTACTTCTGCCCCTTGAATTTTCCTAGCTGCTAGTCGGTGAAGGCTGGGAAATGCTAAATCACTGTAACTAACACGCAAGTCTGGCTAAGGAGTTCTTTAGAATTTAAAAAAAGCAATAACTTAACCCTTTTTGTATTGCACTGTGTGTCTCTGTTTCGTGGGTGGCCAGTTTGCTGTTTTCTCTGCTGTTAGCACCTGCTTTTCTTAGTTATTGCTCATCTGTGAAGTAGGAATAGCAGTGATAAAGGGACGGTAAGTAGGAGTGAAATCGAAATTATAGGGATTTTATTAATGTTTCTTGAAGCTGTAGTGATGAGCCTGCCTTAGTCAGAGAGAAAATTCCTTTCCTCCTTGAGGCACTGTTGCTAGTGTGCATTTTTGAGACAAATGGTCAGAATTGTTAACATAGTATCAGGAGTCATTTATCTCATCTACATCCTGTTGATGTAGAAACACCTAGAATGTCAGGAAAAAAATGTAACCTTTTTTTTTCATTGCAGCATTTTCAGAAAGAGTTGTATTTAATTGCTGGGAAAAGCTCACACACGTAGGAGTTGCCCTTTGCCACAAGAACTCTGCTTGTGTTAAGAGTGTTTCTTAGCTGTAAGGCTAAAACTTCACTCAGTCACAGAGATCTACAATTCTTATCGCTCAGATTAGCCTGGACCTTCGGGGGAAAAATTAAATCAATATTTATCACCTAATTTTTTTATCCATGTGCTGTGAAGCATTGAGTCTGCTCAGTGTGTCAATGTATCAAAGCAGGATGTGTTAATAGGGAGCCATCCTGACTTGGACAAAATTATTTTTGCATTGCCTGTTTGTACTGAGCTCAGAAATAATGACGTTTAAAAACACTTTCCAGCTTTAACATCTGATACCTACACTGTGCAACTGGGCAGTAGAACGAAGGGGTTGTTTTTAGAAGCAGCCCAGAATCAAATGATACTCTCTTGTAGTTGGTATGTTTGTAGGGTGCAGATAGCAGGAACTTGGATAAGTACTGGAGTTGCTGGATGGGAGCCAGTAGCTCAGTCTGTTGTTAAGGAGGAAGTTAAAGAACACTAGAGAGATTTGATAGAACTCTGTATGGCTTAAATAAGGAGAAGAGGCTAGTCTCTGCCTTGGAACTGGTGATTGAATGGAAAATTAATGTTTATCTCATGTCATATTTCTGTGCCCAGACAGCACGTGGAATATCCATGGAACAGAATTATGGCATATAATGGGCATCAGCGTTTCAGGGCAATTTAGGTTGCTTCAGCATCCTTAGGAGTGAATTCTGGACAAGCACAGACTTGTTTATCTCCTTGGAAACTGGTACTTAATTCATCAGCTGTCACAGAGAAGAGAACACACTTTGAGCTGTAGTAAATCCATGCCCTGTTACCAGCCAGGCTGAATGGAAGTGCAGATTTAGAAGTAATCTGTCACAAGAGCCTGCAGGTTCAGGGAGAAGGGGTTGTTTGTTTACAGTTCCCTCTCATGAGAATTTTAACCCTGGGTCTTCAGAGTTTGTAAAGAACTACTACTTCCCTTGGGCAAAGCAGGAGGCAGAACCTGGAGCGGTGTCGGCATGCTCACTTCTAAAGGTTACGTAGGTCATGGTGGCAGGATGTTACCCTGCTCATTATGTCCAGCAGGTCTCGCTAAGAAAAGTGTGTGTTCTCTCTCTCTGCTGAGGTTTTGGGTTTTAATCTCTGTGTTCAAATAGGTGGCTGATCGAACGTAGTCTCCAAGGATTTCAAATGCTATCTCCTGGTTATTTTATCATAATTCTGTGCTGCCAACCTTGCTCTTCCCTTGGGCTTCTGCTTTGAATATCTTGCTTTTATAAAATGTCTGAAGTTTTAGCATTTGACCCCTTACAGTCGATAGGGGATTGACATCCCAGGAAACTTGGAAAAAATGAGGTCCCGGTGTTTGTCTGAAAACCACAGATTTTACTTGCAAGTTCGCATTAGTGTTGCGTTTGAGGGTCTGTGTCTGGCAGTCCCAGTGGAATAAATGGTGCCTTACATAAAGGCCAATTTGGGAAGTCCATCCCATTTGTGTATTTGAAATCTCGGAGCTTAAAGCCTGGGAAATTCCCAAACTTGTTTCTGGGGTTTCCTGGATTTCTTCTGTGTCTCTCAGCCCTGCTGCTGTGTTTTTGACCACCTGACTGGTGGGTGGGATACAAACACCCCTCTTTTATTCAGGTCACTGTTGCTTTCACCTTGCAGATTCAGCAGCTCTCTCTTGTCGTTGCTTACAATATCCATTTTTCTGGAGGCTTTGCTGTATTTGTGGGAATCTTGTTAGAGCTGTATTATGCTTCCTTCAAGTATAACGTTTCCTTCCTGTGTGGTTTAATTCAGCTGAAACAAGGGAAATCGGACAGGTCTACCTTAAATTGTACACTCTAAATTTAGCAGCCAGAGACAGAATGATCAGGAACGGCTAAATTAATATTATGTCCAAAAAGGCCTTGGGACAAGGAAGGGAAAAAAGCCAATTTGGAACAGAGGGTCCCCTTTCAAGTCTTTTAGTTCAGAGCAGAATGGAGAGGAACTGCTTTTCAGAAGGCAAGTTTGAAATGAGCCTGTATTGTAAGGGACTGGACAACCGGACGTTTCGTTATCATTTATGATCTAACCAACTGTCACTTTGAATAACTGGTTGAGGGTTCCAGTGACAAGCTGATAAATTCTAGCCTTGCAGAACACTTCTTATTACTGAGTTTCTGTGGATGTTTTAAAGCAATCTGCATATGATCTGTTGTGCATTTATTTTCAAGAAATGAATACTGCTTGGGAACTCTGCCCAAGTGTGTTCTGCTTGCTTATTGCAATGAGACTATCAATGGCAAAGGAAGTGATGCCAAATTAGTTGATAAATCTCCCTAAAGAAATATTAGATGTGCTATGAACCTAGCCTGAGGAGACTATAGATATGTTAAATTCAGTTAATTTGCGGTAACTTTGTGCCAGTGTTAAGATTACAATCTTATAGCACAAAAGCTATAGAATAAAATGAAATAAATATTTCTTTTCTTCTTAATTTTGTGTCTTTTGCCCCTTGAAGGTGTTGTGCTCAAAATAATCTAGGATATAAAAGAAGAGCTTTAGAGTACTGCTTCAGGAAGCAGGAGTGATGTTTACATTTTACCTTTCCTCCCTTTCTCCTTCACCAGACAGCTTTTAAGCAAATTGTGCTGTTTTCTCTGGCTTCACCAAACTTCATGCTGCAGAGAGAGCAGTTTAAAAAAAAAAAAAAAAAAAAAGAATTATAGCTTTTTTAAATAATCCAATAGCAATGCTGCATTGTGGAACTTGTGGGCTCATTTTAGGCCTTCTGTTTGTGTTTCTTGATTCCCCCAGTTCCCAGATGTGCAGTGACTCATCCTGCTAAAAAGGAACAGCATCTCTTATTCCTTCTCTTGGTCCCAGTTGGCAGAACTGTTACTCAGAGGATGCCTATTGCTGAGGGAGAAGAGATTAGCAGTGAGAGAGTGAATCATGCAAGCGTCTGTGGTAACTCTTGTGTGGTGAGCAAGAAGTTGAGGAAGGTTTATGGTCTGTGCTATGCTCTTGTGTGCTGAAAAGGACTGTCTGAACTATGTAAAACTGTAACTCGGAGGTTATTCTTCTCTCGCCCACCACTCTCCAGGAAAACACAGGGCATGGATGAAAGACAGCCTTTTGACATCTTGATGTATTAGCAAGGGGGTGGGGAGGAACAGCTAGCTGGTTTGTATCAACAGCAAAATAGATGATGGTCATCTCAGGCTTTGTCGATACAACTTTCAAAATGTGGAAGATACTAACAGACTATCCATTAAAAATAAAAAAAAAGGCATGTCAGTACAGACGGGCTTCACTGACACACTTTGCTGTGACCGAACGGTGCTTCGTATTTAAGTACCATGCCCGTTAAAATAAAATAAAATAACAGCTTTCAGGTTGTAAGAATCGTATTTATGATTATTAGAATATTTTTTAAAGGAAATAGTATATTAACAGGGAGATACAAAAATATTTGAGTCGTCTTAAGTCTGACTAAACAGAAGCTCAACAATCTTCTATGAATGTAGTTGATCTGGGGAAGTTTCTTGAGCTGCCACGGTTTTTCTTGACATACCAGTCTGTACAAGATTGACACATCTGACCTGAACCTTTTTTCTTTGGTTTTGTGTGTGGTGTTTTTTTTAAGTGAACACGCCAGGATGTGATTATCTTTAGGTACTTAAATATAGTATAAATATAAATAGCTTTGGCTTGCATTTCGGTCCTGCTGTTTGCAAGTGTAGTTCAAAATAGATTGCAATGTTCAAAAAAACTGCTTAATTTTTTTTCACTAGAACCATAAAAATGGTATGATTGAAATTGTTAATCAACGTAAAGATATTTTTAGTATCTGGTGACTCAATTGCTAGTATTTGCTGCCACTTCTATAGGAAATCATGCTAGTGAACCAGAAATATCTGGCTGAGATCTGGAAAAGGAGAGCATTTCAAGTGCTAAGCCAGCTTTTGAGTGTACTTGAATGACTAAATGACTTCGGAGAAACACTAAGAATTTGTGCTGAAAAAGCCAAACAGTCTTGTTTATGGTCAGTATCTTCAAGAGAAAAAAAAAAAAATAGCTGAACATGAGAGGGGCAACTGATGCTTTATTTTGGTAACAGTGTGCCTTGAATGGAAAATCTACCTTCATGAGTAATTCATAAACTCTGTGTGTATTTTTTGTATACGTGCATGTATATACACACACATGCGTATTTGTATGTGTGCAAAATACCCAGAGCATGAGATAGTTTTGCATAAAAATTTATTGTTGGAATCTAAAACTACGTTCACATGTAGCTTGATATATAGCTAAATGAACTTCATTTCTAGATCTAACTAATTTTGCTACCTATTTTACCTGGATGACAAGGAAAAAATTAAAATATAAATGAATGTTAAGTTAATAAAATTATTCTGATTAAAAATACTAATACAAAGCAGTCCTTTCAGCTTGAGTTTACATATTTTCCTCATTTAATTACATTACAAGTTACTTATCAAGTCAGTTGGTGCTGTGTGCTGTTGTTCTGTGCTGCCTGCTTGATGAATAGGCCATGTGCTTCCCAGAAGCCACTGACTTTCTGTGAGTCAGACTGAGATGTAGAGTAAGGTTACTCGGAGTCTTTGGAGCAGGAATTGAATCCCCACTTCCATAGGCTATAACACAGGGCATAATCAGGGAATCATCTTTAAAGCAGGAGGTTTTGGGTGTGTGGTGTGGGTTTAGGCTTTTCTTTGGTTAGGTTTTTTTTTGTGGCGGTGGTGTTTTTCCTCCTTTAGGTTTGTGTGCTTTAATGTTTCAAACTTTTCTTAACTTCAAACCCTCGGGAGCTTGTTGGGGATTTGTTGTTTTGACTGGAAACAGATATTTTGATTTAAGTACTGGATGTCTTTGGGTTCTGTGCTAGAAGAGAGTATTTAGACATCTCAGATCTGTCAGACCATGCATATGGTGTTCACACCTGTTCCAGCACCCTGACGTGGTTACTCAGCTAGCCAAGTGTTCTGCAATTGCTGCTTAAAATTTCCCAGAATGGATTATTTGGCTTAATTGCAGTATCAGGAAGTGCTGTATGACAAGTCTAGTTTCTGCTAAATCACTGCAGAAAAGAACATACTTTTTTTTTTTCTTTTCATTAATCAGATTATTTTCCTACCTCTTAGAAATGTGCAGAATGTTTGACTGACTGATGCGTGGGGCAGGGAACGGGGGAGGCACAAGCTGTAAATCAGACATGCATATGTGTCCCAGCAGTTTACGTGCGTACAGCTGGTTCCTGCCCTCGCCATGGGAGGGTGTATGGACAAGGCTAGGATGCTGAAAGCAACTGGCTAGTGAATAGGAGCAAGTTGTGTGGAAGATGGCCTGTTTGCAGTCTTGTTGCACATTTAAGGGCCTTGCGTAGGACAAAGCGCAACAGATAGAGAATGGTTTTTGGTTTCTTTATAGCTTCAGTGACCTCTTCTTTTTGGGCTGTCCCACCTCCTAAATATGAATAATGCTGTACAGGAAGACCTTTTCTCTTATTCATGTAGTCCGATATCTCTAGTGATCCAAGAGAGTGCCAGAAAATACAGGAAATTACTTTCACCTTATGAAAATTCATGACTGTAAGGAAGCTGTTAGAGCAATTGTTCTTTGGCAACTTACCCCCTCCCAAAACATAATTTTTTTTTTTTCTGCTAGTGATCCACGGTAAATCTTTTGCAATACATGATCGTTTTTTGCAAATATGTGTGTTCTCTGTCTTTTATGAAAAGACACTTCAAGTTTTAAATGTTAGGAAATAGTAAGGTACAGCTCCTTTTTGTCTGTGCCATATGCTGAAAGTATGTACTTGTGCAGTACACTGAATCCTCCGATTCTTCAGAATGATCTGCTGTGTTTACGGCTTAACTGGAGAGGAGTAATTCTAGCCTGCTGTCTCAAGCCTACAGTGTAGAGGAGAATGTATGGTTTAAGAATTTATATTGCCACTGGAATATGAGATGTTGTTTTGAGTGTTCTCATTCTGATATAGTGATTTGATGAAGGCGCCTACTGTCAGTTGGGTCATTACTGACACTGCCCTGATCGGTGCTGTATATCATGTGTTGGCTGCCTAAGATTAGTGCAGGGCAGCAGGACTTTCCATTTTATCCTTCTTATGACATGGCTCCAACTGCAAGCCTGTGTCCCGAACACCAAAGAACACTTTCTTACTGAACAGATCATCTTGGAAGTGTTGGAAGGACAGTGGGCTTCTGCCAAAGATACTTCACTCCAGGAGTCAAGTTTGCATCTATAAGGAAACAATCCTTTTACTTCTATGTGCAGGGCTTCTTGTGTCCTCTAATACCAAGTGGCACTTGATTTGAGTGGTACATGGGCAAGCTGTTTAAAACAACAGCAAAAAAACCCTGCGAAACCTCTTATACATTTTCACACAAGAATAGATTTTCTTTTTAAATATTGCCTGTATTCTTCTCAATGTAACTGCTTAAGGATTTTGTACAAGATGAGCAAATCCATTGTTAGAACTCTTGTGACTAAAAGAGAAACATTATCTGTAGAAGAAAGAGTCCTTCAGAATGCTGCCTTTTTTTTTTTGACAAGCATGTCTAGCTTAAATTATCACAAATTGTGGGTGACTTAAATTTGTCGCTTTTCTAAAGATACGCCAACCAGTCTAGGATATGCTTTTGTTCACTGTCATGAATTTTAAACAAAATACATTGCTTTCTAATAAATGTGTTTCATTTTAACTCCCACCCAGTGCCAATTAACTGCATTCATCGTACAAGGGAGGAAAAAACCCTAATTCTTAAGACTGGCTTCCATAACACGTCCTTTTCACTGGAAAGATTTACTAGGCATATTTGAGCTTTTATTCAGCTCTTTACTCAACTTTGGTTTTTCTGTTTCTCTAGAAGTAATTGCTGGAGAATTGCCTTTAGAAGAAACACTGCCTTACATCAATAGTATATTGTGGCAGCTCTACTTCATTATCAGCAGTTTACATGAATTAAGCTGTTCATTCTATTTATTGTTCCTGCTCCTTTAGCACATCAGGATATTGTCCAAGCTACCACGTGTGATATTGCCCTGTTAGACCTCACTGCATGTTGGAACGTGAAAACACTATGGTTGAGTTGGATTTTCTGTCCTGGAAACAAGCTTAGTTCCCATCTCTTTCCTTTTCCACAGGGTGAATCGGTGAAGTATTTCCTGGATAATCTGGATCGGATCGGTCAGCTGGTAAGACATACCTTCTCTTTCGGAACGAAAAGAGCTCAAAGAGATAATGAAAGCCTCTGTGTGCTATGCTAAATGCTTTTGGGGGCTTTTTTGGGTTGTGGGATTTTTTTTTTCTTAAATAATAATGCATTGAGTAACTTCAAAGTTCTTTAGAAATTATAAACTCCAGCCTTATGAAACTGGAGCTTAATATTTGCTTAATCTTTTTTGACAGGCAACGAATATTGTTTATGGTAGTTTCATTTATACATGTGTGTTCTTTTATCGGTCCTTCTGTGCAGTCTCTGGATCTCACTTTTTATGATGAACTGATGGCTGGTGCTACTTAAGGTAGCAGAATGAAACCTTATCAAGTAATAAAATGTACTAGCACTTGTAGGCTTCAAAGCTAATAATTAAACTATCTATCAGGAGTCTTGGAGGAAGAAGAAGGGGAGTGATTCTTCCTGAATATTAACAGAAATTAGCTTCTGAAGAGCAAATCTCTGCAGTGGTGGACTGGGCCACAGGCTGCAGTAGAACATGTTGCTGTACTCGCTGGTCATAGACTGTGAATCTGGAAGAAGTATTACATCTGAAGTTTACAAGATGTCCTTTGCAAGAGTAACAAACTGAAAAACTAGATTTTTTTAAAAAAAAATCCTTTCAGTGATGATTTGGAGATCTGCTTTACTGAACACCACCTAAATGGCAGTAACGCTGTAGCTATGGAATTCATAATGATAAAATAGACCTTCAGCCTGAAAACGGGAGGCTTGAAGGATAAAAATGTCAACAAGTGAATTGGTCCTATGTTTTTATTCTCATTGTCTCAGGATCTTCTGGTAGCTGTTCACCAATGTGTTGAGATTAATCGTCACCAATCCGTTATTTTGAAGTTGAGTATTCATTCTTCACTTGATGACAACTAAAAAACCATGGATCATCTTCTTCTGGGTTTTTCCCACTGCTGCTTCAGTGTTCTGGCATTTTTGAGGGATGTTTTGACACTTTTCTCCTTTCTTTTACAGAATTATTTCCCCAGCAAACAAGATATTTTGCTGGCTAGAAAAGCCACCAAGGGGATAGTAGAGCATGATTTCATCATTAAAAAAATACCTTTCAAGATGGTGGATGTAGGTGGACAGAGATCTCAGCGTCAGAAGTGGTTCCAGTGCTTTGATGGAATAACTTCAATTTTGTTTATGGTCTCCTCCAGTGAATACGATCAGGTGCTCATGGAAGACAGGCGCACAAATAGACTTGTGGAGTCCATGAATATCTTTGAGACAATAGTCAATAACAAGCTTTTCTTTAATGTTTCCATTATCCTATTCCTCAACAAGATGGATCTTCTTGTAGAGAAGGTAAAGACTGTCAGCATTAAGAAGTATTTCTCGGACTTCAAAGGCGACCCTCACAGGCTAGATGATGTTCAGCGTTACCTGGTGCAGTGCTTCGACAGAAAGAGGAGAAACCGTAGTAAGCCG
>NW_010229434.1:37518-48747 GCF_000690775.1 Eurypyga helias
ACTGAAAACATCCGCTTCGTGTTTCACGCTGTGAAGGACACGATCCTTCAAGAGAATCTGAAGGATATTATGTTGCAGTGAAGGAGAGAAGCCCATGTTCTGTTAAAATGTGCTGGAGGGTTAGATCCAAGTTTTTATCCTTTCTTTATGGCCCTTGCATGTGGTGTAGGACCCATGCTAATTACTTGGCTCAGGAATGCTGTAAACTAGCCAGTCCAAACAGAGGAGCTATAGGCCGAAGGAGTCAAATGTTGATGTTAGCTACTGAATCATTTGGACTAGAAACACTACTGAAACATGGCTGTTGTAGGTTCTGTACCTGGTTTGGAATGCTGAGTAACACAGCCACCTTCTGCCTTCTTAGAAAAAAGAAATCTCTGACAAACCATGTATGGGAGACATTGTTTTAAATGAATATGCTTATATTTTGGAGACATTAGTTTTACAAACTGCCTTTTTTTGTAGTTTGGAGGTGCTGAATCAATCCAGCTAATCTAAATGTAATGAGATTGGTAGCTGTATTGGAGAACATTAATGGAAGTCCCGTTCTTAAGGGTTAAGAATATAACCAGTTCTTGTGTGCGTGTTCAGCTTTGCCAAGGGTCTGGAATCCACTGATCAAGGTGAATGCCCAGCTCCTATCTGAAGGCTTTGCATGAGACCCCTGAGGTAGAAGTCTAAAACTGTGTAAGGAAGCCTGTGTTGGAGTAAATTCGATGGGAAGCTAAGGCCTCATGGATATGGAGGAGGGTTTATTTTGCACTATGTGTGAAGGGTATTACATCATGGGAAAATGCATTTCCTTGGTGAAGCAGCCTGTGCTAGAGCACCTGACCATGTATCTGCATGGTGGGTGCTTGAGTGCGCTGTACTTCATGGAAATTCCACACTGTTCTTCCACCTGCAGTTGGCAGTGGTTGTGAAGGTTCAGTAGCTCATGTGACAGGGCTTTATCTATATTCAAAACTTCGAAAGCTGATTAAACTCTGAAGCAAAGGTTTTGGTAGTACAGCAGCTGTTGATTAGTTCCCAACAGCTGACCTTACAGGGAGGCTGAACACCCTAGAGATCCCAGTTTTACAGCTGCACTGATGTAATTGGACAGCAAGACCTTGCTGTAAAATTAGCCTTTAATCTGTGTCTTAATGGGATCTTTAGCCTATAGTAATGCACACGTAATTCTGAGTACAGTCGAGTTGGGAGTTGCCCATTCTGGGCAACGGTTTGTGTGTAAAATTGCAAGAGGCTATGAATAATGTTGATATAAACTGTTCGTTTCCTAGTGCTCTCAATCTGTGTAACTTAACTACCAGGTGCCTTTTTTTGTGTACAGACATACCGGATCTTTTCTACCGCAGCGGGGTACATGGCCAAACTGAAGATCTGCCTTTGATGTCAACATTGTAGTGCTATCCTTTTGGGTAATTTTCTAACATAGCTTACTGTGCAACTTTTGTCATAGCTTTTATCCAAGAATAAAACCTGAAGGGCTGTTTGTACCAGTAAAAAGTCAGCAGATTCCCTGGAGTTCTTATCCCCTTTGAGCCTATAATGGCATGTCAAAACAAGCAACATTTTACTTCAGCTGGTAATCCCATGGGAAATGTGGTCAAAAAAAAGTCCTGTTCTGTTGTCCTTTCATGTTAATTTGGATAAAATCTGGAATCCTTCTTCCCCTCTGAAGCTTGCAGATGTTTATATCAGTATTTTCATGTAGTTTCCTAATGTAGCAGTCTCTTGGCTTTCTTTTTGCAGGCTTCAGAGTGGAAAAGATGTGGCTATGTAACACGCACGGTATGGAGGTAAGAAGCAAAGGAAAAGTTGCAGATGGGAAAATGTGACTTAAATTTGAGCAAACTTAAACGGGAATTAGCTTCCTTGTTAAAGTCTTATTTTTTGCCAGGACCAACTCTGTATTTAAATACTTATTAATTTTTACCCTCGAAGGGAAAAAAGTGTGAGGTGACTAATACTCGGGGGGAAACTCTTAAGGATATTACATTTGGAAAGGTAAATGTTTCAACGCAGAGTGATGCAAACAAGGTTGCTCATCATATAAGGTTCATTTCTCTAAGCTAACCCATTTGTTTGGCTAAAGATTGTTTTCAAAGCTTTCGGGTGTTCTTGGAGTTCTTTGTAGTGGTTTCGACTTCACACAAGACAGTGGGAAAGAGGAGGCAGTTGTGGGCTGACCTGACTTCTAGGTTGACTTGACTTTATTTCCTACTTTGCTGAGAGCTTTATTCTGTTACTGAATTTTCTAGATGGGTTAATATTACGCTTGTTTTCTCAAATGAGTTAAACATTCCCTTTCAACTGTGTCTTTTCTCAAGAATTACCTCAGTTTATGTCTGAATCTACTGTAGTTTTACCTGGGAAGCATAGCATGGAATTTTCTCTTCTGTTTTTCTCTTCATGCTCATCCATGGGCTTGTGTCCTTAGTCACCTTATGGATTTAAAACTCTGAACAGAGCTCGTAATGCAACATATGTTTTAAGTAACTTAATCTGCACCTGGAAAAGAAACAGCATGAGGTATCTCATGTTGAGCTCTCAAGCTTGCTAGTAACTTTTTTGGTATGATACAGCAGTTTTGCACACTAATTCAGAGTTTTAGGGAACCAGTTTGATCACCTCAGGCTAACTATTGCCTTTCTTCTTTCCGTTGATAAAACAGTCCTAAGCGTGACTGTGGAGGAAAATCAGTAGTTCGGCTCTGTGTTCTGTTGAACTTTGATAGTGATGGTTCACACCAGGGACCCAACATCAGGAAGCTCTCCTTGCAGAAGTCAAGCACTTCTCAAGTTTGCAAAGGATGTGGACCATGAGGGAAAAGACTTTTTGTTTGAAGTGGCAGGTAATATTTCTGTCTTTGCAAAATACACTCCACTTCTTGCCTCAACTGAGATTTTTTGGTTTGGGTTTGGTTGGGTTTTTTTGGTTTGTTTTTGTTTTTTCAAGGTATGCTGTAGTAAAATAAAGCCAGAAAATCATGTTATGGTAAATCAGTTAAATACTAAAGCACAACTTAGATAGCCTAGGTTGTACAAACCTTTCAAAACAAGCTTGGTAGGTTGCTTAGTCCTTTCACAAGAAAGGAATTTTAAAAAAGTTTGAAGTGACATCCTTTAGAACTTTGCAGGTAAACACAGCTGGTGAGAACATCTTTTTTTGTTAACTTTATAGGCTTATTGTTCATTTGGCTTCTCAGGAAATGGGTCACAGGCAGGATGATAATCAGATGGAGACCTTGAACAACTACTTCTTTTTAAAAAAGAAAAAAAAAGCAGCATTTTGCTGTCCCTCCTCTGACACCCACAGACCAAGGGGTGTTCAAATGGATTGTCTCACGAGGACAAAGAGAGGAAGTGCTTGCAGCATGTGCTTGCAGGAGAGACTTACGTAAGCTTGCAGTTAAATTAGAAAAACTAACTAAATGGGAGTCATTTATCAAACACTACTTTGTATTTGTTATCCTCAAAACAGGCTGTAAGCTAACACAATGTGTCAGTACCATTCCTGCAGATTGCAGTGCTGTCACGCTCTGAACAATCCTTAGATGCCATTACGAGGTGACATGGTGAATTGAAATTGAAGAGGAAGAATATTTTTTGGTCACTGACATTTAATAGGCAGTTGTTACTTTGAAGGAATTAAATCGTTCTTCTAAAAATAAATTAATATAAATTATGGAATGGAAATTCCTGTCTACTGAAGTGTACATTACAACTCAAAGATGCTTCCAGTTTGATGCAAAGAATTGATCTTATTCAGCATGGCAGCATAGATTATTCAACTTGTTAACTTGATAATATATTTCAGTTTTTCCAAGTTCTGCTGTGTAAAACCTAGATCTAGGCACGTTACAAGCATGAAGAAGCTCCTGTAGATGACCATTTACAGGCTTTCTGAGCCAACTGAAGCCTGAACCTCAGCCAAGCAGAGTGAGAAACTAACAGTAAAAAAGCTGTAGTGAAACGAAGTAGGAAGAGCTCATCGTTACGTGGCACTGCAGACAAAAATGTAACTCTACTAGGATAGCTAAAGTAGGTTTTGGTATGAAAAATGGTGCATTTGACAGGTGTGTCCCATCCTGTCCGTGTGTTGTCTCCCCATCCCGCAGGGTGTTTGTTGGTCCTGGTTACTGTAATCTGCAAGAAAGACATCAAAAGAATAGACATGGAACCACTGCAAAAACTGGCAGCTTTCTTCAGTGACAGCTGTCTTCTTCCACATATTATCATTTTAGAAAACAAGCCCTTTGCTGCCTTGAGATGACTGTCCTTGTGGATATTAACTTCGTGTTTTGGAGCCTTTTCTATCAATGTAGCTCTTTAGTTGTTCTGGGGGAAAAAAAATTTCTCAGTGTTCTGCTGCAGGGAGCTGCAGGATTTCTGTAAGAGGCCCCTGTGATTTTTAAGTAGTGAGTTTTGAGACCTGACTGAGCTTTACTTGTGTCGTCAGATGTTCAGGAGCGCCTGTCGGGTTGGTGGGCAGCTTGGTGCATGCCAGCTGGGGACACAGGCACGAGACGCAGCAACGCCTCCGCACAGTGCAGCGTGTCACGACAGACTGATCTGTCACGATGAGAGCTGCGTCGATTCCGCTAAGTTTAGTCTTTGCTGTATCATTTTTCTGGTGTAAAATCACATGGTGTAGTCAGGGGTTTTAATGTAGCACTGCCAACTCTTTACCTCAGTACACTCTTTATTACTTCTGTAACACAAAGTGGGGGGGTAGGGTGTTTCAGTAGCAACTATAAAACATCTGTGCCTACTTTTGTCAAGGGGTTTTTAACAGATTTCTAGGGGGCATCCATTATGGGACAGGAAGACTGGTATGGTCTGGGCCAGACTTGGCCTGAAGTGACTCCACACTCCTCTAGATGACTGCCTAGTCAATACAAGACGTAGTGCTTTCTAACATCATTACCTGTTTTGTAATTAGCTGGGGTGATCTCTGCTTTGTGCTGTGAAGTGGGCACTTCTTTGTTTTAACACTAACCTTTTTTTACGTAGATGGAAATGAGTAAAGCCAGGATATTTGGAGCTGAAACTGCTGCCTTGCTAACCAGGTGATGCTGTCTCTTGGCTCATCTTGGTGCTTGGACAGTTTAGCTTGATTATTAACATTTTTATCTTTCTAATGGCATTTGGAAAGCGGTGTTGAAGTTTGTCTGTGTGTCGATATGCTTGTTTTCTTATTGGGTGGGGAGTATGGAGGTACTAGATTGTCAGTGCTAGCGGTGCTGTGCCTGGCTGACAGACTGTATGACAGCCTAGCTCTTGGCACGTGTCCGAAGGTTGTATCTTCTGTCCTGTGTGGAAAATACTCACAGTAGGAGAAGGAAGGAGCAGCACTGACTTCCAAGGTGGACATTCTGGTAAAAAAGCCAAAGTATGTTGGAAGGGAGCAAGAGAGGGGAGCTATTTTCTAAACAGATCCCAAAAGCTGATGGTGCTTGAAGACTTGATTGTATTGAAGTGAAATGCCATCTGCGTTGACCCCAAAAGCTTTGAGTGACTCCAGAGAGCTGTTGGCTCTGAATGAAGAGCAGCCAGCAGGCAAGGCTGCCCTGCTGCAGCTGCACACCCTTCCATCGTAAGTCTCTCTTCATCTGTTCATAACTGGGTGCTAAATCTCATTCCTACTAAAACACAGTATGCAGACCTCTGGCCAGACAGTGCGTCTTACTCCTTTCGAACAGCTACTTAACCTTCCTTTAAGCTAGCAGGGCATGAGAGGTATTTCAGGGGAAAGGCCAGGTAAGACACTGTTTCCATTCTTTGAATGAAGACTACAACTGGTGGAGAGCAGATATTTTTGCTAAGTAGGACCTGGGAAGGAGCATCTTACAAAGGAAGCAGCAGATTTTGAATAGCACAGCTTCTCTGCCTAATACTTCCCGTCAACGCCTTGTGCTGAGCTTGTGTTGCGGGTGGTTGACTATAAAAGCCGAGGGAAGACGGGGAGAAGGGGGATGTGGAAGAGAAATGATCTTTTGGTAGCTCATGAGACTGAGACAGCCTGGTTGGTGGACTTGGGTTTGAAAGCGTGCGCTCACACTCCCGTGTGTGTTGAAACCATAAAGTGTCTTTAGGATAATGAGCGTTTTCCCAGTGAACAGACTTCGTTATCTGGCATGTGTAATGACCTTGAATTGATGATGTGTGTTAAACAGTGTTTCTGGAGACTCCACTTAACAAAATGGCTAGTATTTATTGCTCTTGTGATGAGTGGTCTTGTGTATGGAATTGGTATGTATGAAAGCAAACTGAGAAAACACAGAGTTATCTCGGGACACAATCATGTAGCTAGGAAGCCAATTAACGTTACCTTTTATTCTGCAACTTACTTGCTCTCTGGTGCCTATGCCTTGTAACACACCTACTATGCAATAACTTCTTTTTTTTAAAACAAGTTCACTGCATTGGGCAAGAAAGGCCTGAGTTTAGCCTTAATTTTCTAACCATTCACAGGAAAGTACTTTAAAATCAGTGACGAACTAAAAGAAGGTGAAAAAAAATGCATACAGTAAAAGCACAGTTCCAGACTGCTCACATAAGTGTCTTTCTAGCACCAAAACAGCATCCACGATAGAAGCAGCTACTTGCTGTAATAGTTTCAATTTATGAAAACTGTGTACTAGATAAAATTATATTGTGATGTGTAAAAAGTGTATTTTATAGCTTTGGTGACTTAGTTTACTGTTTTGTATATATGAATTTTATAAATCTATTAAAACTTGACTTGTTATACTGTTCTTTATGGGTTCTATCTTTCAGCAGAGTCTAGAGCGACATTCTTTTGCTTCATTAAAGAATTTCCTGCGAGGGAGACACTTTGTTACTAAATGACAGCATGGACTGCATGAGGCTACAGCTGTCGTGCAATGAGACCTTGTTCTGTAATCTTACACATCACCCCCTCCAGTTCTGGTCTGAACCATCCTTCCCAAGTGTTTCCAGGAATTGGAGGCAGGTGGAATGTTAACCTATATAAAACTCCTAACTCACTCATCTGTAGTGTTTCAGGAGCTGATGTAGGCATTGGAACTGATGGGAAGTGGAAAGGGAGACACAGCTAGAGGTTGTGCTCATGTATTTTAAGCTCAGCAAGAGCAGATAATTAAGCCTGCTGAGCTGGCCACACCTGTTAGGGATTCCTCTTCTGTTGTGTAGCATCTGATAATGGCCATGGGGACTACGCTGGCTGCTTTGCCAGTGCCAGTCCCCCTCCCGTGGGCTCGCGTACTTGTGCGCCGCGGCCTCTCGTACGGCCGTGCAGAACCACTGACCTTTGGAGAGTCATCGCTGTCCCTGTCTCATGGCATTGCCGCCCTGCCATCAGCTCTGCCAGAGCCTGAGCTCCCGTTCTTAATGTCGGTAACCTTTCCTCGCTTGTACTTCCAAAGGTCGCATCGCGGCAGGTCTTAGTGGTGTGAATTAGTAATGCCTAATCAATGATGCTGTGGAGGTTGTGGAGAAGTGGGTGTTGGTCTCTTCTCCCTAATCACAGATGATCGGACGAGGGGGAATGGACTCAAGCTGCGCCAGGGAAGGTTTAGATTGGATGTAAGGAAGAAGTTCTTCACCAAAAGGGTTATCACACACTGGAACAGGCTGCCCAGGGAGGTGGTGGAGTCACCATCCCTGGACGTGTTTAAGAGACGGGTGGATGAAGTGCTGAGAGATATGGTTTAGTGGCGGACAGATACGGTTGGACTGGATGATCTCTAAGGTCTTTTCCAACCTAGTGATTCTATGCTGGCAGGTACACAATTCTCAGAATGCTTCGTGGAGCGCTCTCCGTCCTTTTTGCTAGGCACTGCAAGTGTCGGGTCCTCAGCTGCATCAGGCTGTTTGTGTCTGGGGGTGCTGAGCACTGTGCAGTAACTAGGCGTACGGCCGGCGCCAGCATCTCGGCAGGAGGGCAGGCTGATGGCAGACTCCGTGTGTGCTAACAGGCGGCTTCCCAGGTGTGGTCACGCACTTCCCTCAAGCCTCTGCAACAGCAGCAGCTCCAAATGGTCTCTTTGGTCAGCTCTGTGAAAGCTAATTACCCCTTTTTTGGGCCAAAATATTCCTGTGAATCACAGCCGTCCAAGATAGCACGTAGAGAAGCTTAATAGGGTTCCCTCTGGAGCACGGAAGGACTCTGGCTGGCCGTGTCTGCTGGAACACGGTGGTGGTGTGACAGGGCCGCGCCGGGCTCCTGAGACCCCTGGCCAGCAGACAGGGAGAGGGGTTGCTTTGAGTTGTCACTCTTGTCTGCTCCAAAGCTGGTTGGGATTTGGATGATTTGATGCAGTTTCTCTGAATTGCTCAATCTCCAAAGCTTTAATCAAAATAAGAAGCGGGTTGTCACTGGAGTGCCTTCCCGAGCTCAGTCCCTGCCTAGTCAGCAGCTGTGACCGGGTGCTTGAACCGCACTGATTTTAGTGGGGTTTGAACTCTTACTTGGAACACGTGGTTGGAGGCTCGGATCAGGATAGCTTGGTGACACCATTTTCCATACTTGCCAGCATTTCCGTATCTCAGACTGTCTCACTTCATACAGGGAAGATGTCCCTGTCGTAACTCAGCTGCGCGGTTGTTGCCCCACAGGAGGAGAGGCCGAGGCGGTCGGTTCTGCAGGGGGGTGACTTGGGTGCCAGTGAAGGCTCGTACCCCACGGAGGGCCTGAACGCTGAATATATGGACTTTGAATTCTCTTCCCCGGCTCAGTGTGGCTGCCTGTTACTGGAGCATCTCTTCCGCAATTCCAGTAATCCAGCACTGCAGAGAGAAAAGGGGAAGCATGGCTTTTTCCCCTGGGAGAGGCTTCTTGAAGATGCAGCGTAGGCAGGGCGTACGTAGTTGGTGGTTTTGCTCAAGTGTAGAAGGTGTAAGGTTTGGGGTGGTGATAGTAACACTGATTCATTACAGCTCTTGGAGGAGAGGAGTTAAATCCTGGTGGTTTCTAGCTCCAGTCTGGCATCTCGTTATCCTGTACAGACCTGGGAAGAAGTTTATTCCGATACTAACTAAAATGATTAAATTCCTTGCCTCTCCCAAGGCTGACCGTCATCTTGGGAAGCTGCATGATGTTCAGGGAGGCAGAGTTATTAGGAAGAGTGTTCAGGGACTTTTTTACAAGACATAGCTTTCCTTTTAAAGCCTCAACTTTGCACAGCAGAAACAGAGTTCCGTTAGAAGTACCATTTTTAGTGAAGGGCGGTGGTCACATCCACGGTTACATCAAAAAGTGCTGGTTGCTGCTAATGAAACGTCTGTGGAAGACAGTGGTTTCTACTCTCCCACCTTTGTGACCTGTTGTAGGCAATTTCACCCCTAAGTGGTAAAGTCTGGGGTTTTTTGTTAGGTTTTCTTTTATTTGCCCTGGGTAGTTGTGTTGTACGCCCGCTCCCTCCAATTACAGCGACCTCTTGTTTTTAGGGTAGGAGTGGCATGTTCTGCCTGTTTATTCTTGGGAGAAGATATTTGTCTTTATGAGCTCGTAAAGCTATTAAAAGACTGTGTTTTCTGCTCTGTTCAGGATTATAGACTTCAGAAGTTCCTTCAAAGCAAGTATCCTTGAGCTTGGGGGAAAAGGGACCTGACTGGAGTTGCTGTGGGACTGTGGAGGATGCTCTGGGTAGCTGCGGGACTGTGGTGCGGGAGATGTTACGAGCCAGATACGTCTAATGGGTTGTACCATTCCCTTAGGGAGCTTCAGGGGAGAGTTACCTGGTTGTGCTGGGGGATCTCCTGAGGGCAGGAGGCAGGTCATGGGAGCCTTGATTCCTAGATCGTCTGCCTGTCATGACAGGGCACCTGCAGGTCATGAGGCAGAGGAATGACAGTGCTGCCTTCCTGGAGCTGTGGAGGGGGGCTGTTGGCCAGACCTCCACGCTGTGCCCAGGGGAGCTTTGTCCCAGGCTGCTGGTACTCCTGCCCTTTGAGACTGGAATTCTTTCCTATCTGGGTGTCCTGCTCCTTTCACTCCCTCTCTTCATGCAGGAGACTTGCCAAGCTGGCTGAAGTGCTGCACAGTGAATACGTGCAGTGAAACTGCTCCTGGACCATCTGCACCCAACTCCAACCTTGGCTGCTGAGTTGCCAGCAAATTCTCCTGCCCTCTGAGACGGGAATTTTTTCCTATCTGGTGTCCTGCTCCTTTCACTCCCTTTCTTCATGCAGGAGACTCGCCAAGCTGGCTAGAGTGCTGCACAGTGAATACGTGCAGTGAAACTGCTCCTGGACCATCTGCACCCAACTCCAACCTTGGCTGCTGAGTTGCCAGCAAATTCTGGTTGTGCATTTATATAGGAGTACCCTATACTTCTTGCTGATCGTTGGTCTGCAGCTCGACCTAAAAGTACTCCAAAGTACCTCATCTCTACTTCTGTTCCACAGCTTACACAGCAGCTTATTAGCTGCAAGTTCTGCTGCTGTTTCACACCCATCCAAGTCTTCCAGGAAATCTGCTTTGATAGCATGACCGCTCCTTAAAATGCAGGATGTGTTATTTAGGGGCTTACCTTCAGTTTGCTCTGTCAGCTGTTTGCTGCTCCTCGACAACCCTGGTACATGCGAAGGATAGGAATTGCGCTTTTGTGCTTTAGTCCTGGTTATAACCTTGATTTTTTGTTACCTTGGCCAGTCATTTCATTTCTGACCCAGGCTGCCTCCAGTCCTTGCTCACACTGGTGCAGTGTGAGTGCAAAGTACTATTTGCAGACCCTGGGAACGAAATGTTGCGCTGTAACGTGCAGCGGCAGCGCCGGAAATCTTTGCAGATGTGCAGAGTGGCCACCTCCACGGGAATGTCTTTGCATGAACAAACACCTGCAGTGGAATATGGCATGGACCGTTTCTCCTCAGCTGCCTAAGGACTCAAAAGTGTGTTCAGCCACTTTCTGCCTTTCCCCACAAAGCTGCCTCCTGCCTGTGGGCCCTGCCTACGCAAGTAGGTGAAGCTTGGAGCTGCTGTGCTCATTTATTTCTTACCTGGAGCACTTGGGGATGAGCTGAGCTGGTGAGGGATGCTGTCAAAAATACCTGCTCTTGGTAAGCAGCAGCTCTTCAGCAGAAATTCTCGCTTTCACAGCAGTGTAACAGGAGTCCATAAGCTGAGCATCACGTAGGGAGTTTCCCATCAGTGACTTCTGCCAGCGGTTCAAATTGTTTCAGTGCCACCCCTTTTCTGTGTTCTCTTTGGACTTTGTTATGATAGAAAGCTGCCTCT
>NW_010229434.1:48771-65695 GCF_000690775.1 Eurypyga helias
TTTCTGGAAAGTTTCTAAAGTTCAGCCTAATGATTCAGTACAGGCTCGAGTAAAAGCAAACAAGGCTGAACAAAAAGTAATCTCTTGCTTAAAATAGTAAATCTGTTAAGGCAACAACTGAGTGAGTATGGGGCAGTACATGGATTTGTAATTCAAGCAGGATTTGTTTGGAAAACTTCTGCTGCTGGGAAGAATGTCTTGGAATGAGCAGCCCATCACCCCTGAGGCCGCCAGGAGAGGGCGGCTGCAGTGCTGCCCGGCGCCTGCGCCAAGCCCAGGCATCCTGGAAAAACTGTTTCCAGGAATTGCCGTCATCAGTGCTGAAGCCAGAACTCCCTTTTTCTCCCTGGATGAATCATGCAGATGTGAAGTTGCTTGTGTTTCCGGAATCCAGCTGAGTTTATTACGAGATCATCTTTTCTACTCACCTGCACGAGCAAATCTCCAGCTTTTCTCAGATGTCTTCCACTGATCCTCTCCCTTCCAGCCCCAAAAATGCATGGCAGGGTTACTGCACAGTTTGAGGCCCTCAGAGTGCACAGGGCAAGCACTCAGGAAAGCCAAAGCTAGTAGCTCCTCTGAGGGAAACATCCTCTCTCCCCTCCCAGCTGAGCTGGACCCAGTCCTACCTGCTGCTCTTTTCATATGGGAGCAATCGGAAGCGTGGCTGTGGAGCGCGTTATCAGTGCTGAGCTCTGAGAGGATGGGATGGAGAGGGTCAGCCTTACCCCAGCGTGCTGCTGTTAGAGCTTGAAAACCCATCAGCCTCTCCAGCTCTGGCTATAAATAGGCAGAGGGGAATGGCATGCCCGGGCACAGGGAAGGCTGGCTCTGCAGCTCCTGGTGCCAGCGCAGCACTGTTCCTGTTCACTGGGTGACTTAGGGTGAGGAGAAGGGGGAAAGGACCAGGGCTTTAACTACTCAAGGCAGAAAGAGAGGAATGTGTGTGTAGTTCCCCCTTGTAAGTTAATAATCAATGAGTGTGTGAATGTTTTCAAAGGTTTTCTCTCCTGTGCCAATCGAGAGAGGATGTGAGTAGTTAGGCTCACGGCTCCAAGCCTGGCTTTGTTTGAACTGAGGGAGCTCTGGAGATCCCCTTCCGTGTGTGCCAAAAGACAGTCATCACACTAACGCTGCTCTTGATGGCAGACGAGCTGCCAAGGATCTTTCTGCTCTACTCACTGCCTCTGCGCCCATCTTCCTCCACCTCTCCCCCCCTACTCTTGGGATGAGTCCGTCAGCCTTGGCTCTGCTCAGCACAACTGCCAGCTGATGGGGCAGCGGCCAGGACAGAGATGAGCATTTGGTATGGGAGCACATGGAGAGGGAGAAATACCAGCAGTGCTTCCGACTGGAACGCTCTGCAGGGGAGAGCTGTGTGTGCGGGAGAGCTGCCCTGGTTTGATTTGCACCAGTTTGTTCAGACAGCCCAAGTTTCTGCGTGAACGTGTTTAGTGTTTAGCATGGATGTCTTCCTGCCCCCCTTCATGAAATATGGCATGAAAATTCGTGCCTGCATAGACCTTGACGTGGGTTTGGAGACCAGCGCAGGAAAAACCCTTAGAGAAGAACTATCACATCAAAAATGTTAGCAATCTCAGAAAAAGAAACACCTTTTATTCCAGTGGGGAGCTGCTGTTTCTCTCCGACAGCAGCAGCTTGTGGTGAGGAAGGTCAGAAACAGGGCAGTCACCTGAGCAAAGCTGGCCCACCCCGAGGCAGACCCAGCCTAGTTTTCTTCCCACCGCCAGCGATGAGGGGATGATTCCCCTTTGGACAGTTTTCTGGAACTCAATTTCCTCCGCAAGGAGGAGAACTTGTCTCCCAGAACTTTGCGTAGCCCGGTGCTGTCCCTAGCGAAGGGCAGGTCCTTCTTCATAGCAGGCAGTTGCCCTGTAAACATCTCCCACTTCGCCAGGGCATCCACAGTCTGGTCCACCTGAGCCAGTTCCTCCTCAGAGACGTTTCTCTCCAGGGCAGCAATGCACATCTCCAGCCACAGTTCATAATCCTTAACGATATCCGCGGACTTGGGGGGCCTGGCGAGCTGGGGTTGGCTGTGCCCCTCTGCCAGCGAGCAGGAAGGCTCGTCCTGGTCCAGCTCCTGGCCGATGGAGAGGGCCTGGCTGCACGTGTCTGGTGTCAGCGGCTCGGAGAAGGAGGTCACGGCCTCGGAGTCGTTCTCGCAGCACATCCCAGAGTCTGCGCTGAACGGAAGGATGTCCTCGGAGGTGGACAGGTCTGCTGACTCTTGCCTTGGCCACGTGGACAGCACGGTCTGTGTCCAAGCATAGAGTTTCTGTGGTGAGAGGGGGAAAAGGATTCATGTTAGGGAATGAGAGAACAGGTACACCTTCCCCAGCGTTTGCCAGGTAAACCTGCTCATCTCGAGCGGCTCAGCTTCACCTGCTGTGCTCCCCTGCCAGAGATGGGTTCAGACAACTCGTGGTCACCCCACAAAGCAGGGGCTCTCTCTTGCCTCATTTTCTCGGAGTCAGCATCCGTGGCAGTTCTGCCCCAGTCAGATGTCAACTGTATCTGCCTTATCAAAGAGGGTAGGAGAAAAATGGCACAGATTCACTCCTCCCTGTGTGCATACGATCTCTGCGCAAGCCAAACCGGCGCCTCTCTGGAGGAAGCTGTGTCACTGTAAAAGCTCCTGAGGTAGTGGTGAAGAACCTTGTTTCATCACGTTGTTAACTCCTGTGTTAACGTGCATTTTTTCTATTCCTAAGAATAGCTCTTTTCCTCTTGAGCTGAAATGCACAAGTGGGAAGTCTGGGCTCCAGGAAGGAATTAATGAAAGGAAAATGTCTGAGTCCATTTCCCTTTTAATTATTAAATGCTACAACGGGACATGTAACCGGTTGCTTCTGGCACATTTATTCCTTATGCTTTGGGGAATGAACTGCAGTACTCCAGTCATCGCTGGATAGAAGGCAAGCTCCTCGTCTGCCTTGTTGGCATGTGTGGGGTTTTTTATGGGTTTTTCGGCTTTTCCACACCTTTGTGGCCTCTCTCCTCATCTTTACTTTCCGCAGCTCCTGGGTGCTACCTTTGCCAAGCCCTGTGACTGCTTTGGGAAACACGGGGTGACAGTTACACACAGAGTGTTCATCTGAGACACCGGTCACCGTGCTGCATCCGTACGTGCTCAGCTGGGGGTGAGCTGTGGTGGTTGATTTCCAGCCGCACAGAGCTCCCTTCTCCCGCAGCACCCCGCTGCTCCCTCCCCTTCCCCTCCTCTACTGCTCTCTCTTCAGGCGGGTGACAGAAAGAATAAAGAGCTCAAATGGAGTGGGTGGGAGAAATCGTCCCTGTTTCTCATTTCAGTCTGTGCATGAACCCTCGGGGGAGAATTTCATACGAGAATAAAATGGACTCTTTCAGCTAAGTTAATGCACCCTGCCCCCTCCCTCTGGGGCAAGAAAAAAATGTAAAGGGACAACTTTTCTCCTGCCTCATCCCACCTCCAATAGCCCTCCCCTTCCTCCGGGTCTAAAAAGCAAAGACAGCACCAGACGCAGGAGTAGGGAAGGGACAGCAAAGCTATCGAAAAGCTGCACCCAGCCTGTGATTTTATCATGTTTTAAAATTCCCAAGAGTAGCGAATGTGGGAAGGAATCGCAAGTGCTGCTTAGCACAGCTCCCAGAAAGGGAAAAAGCTGCAGAGATGAGGATGGCCAAACAGTGTATCTGGATTACTTAAGGCAAAAGGAGGGAGTGATTGACTTAAGATTGCTGCCAAAACCCTTCTTTCCTGTCTCTTGCCCTGTGGGTGGTTTTTTGATTCAGATTTGGGATGGGTTTGTAGGGCTGCACCCTGTTTTTATGGTCCCCTGCTGAAATAGATGAGCTCCTCATGGTTTTAGCTTCCCTGCAGGCCACAGCATGTGAAGCAGATGCCCACCCCAGGTAAGTCACTAAGAATGAAACCTGTTGCCTGACACCTCAAGGGGTTCCAGGTTTGGCACTGGAAGTTTTCCAAACCCCTGTGCCCTGGCAGCACCATCATCCCCAACAGATACAGCAACTAACACCACGGTGGGGATGGACTAACCCAACCCCTGCGAGCAGCTCTGGACCGCTGTCTTCCGCGGTGTGCCCGCTGCAAACTCACATAGATGCTCCGTGCAGAACAGCCTGGGATGCTGCAGAAGCAGCAGGTGGAAACGGGAAAACACCACGAGAACTGATTTGCTTTTCGTTTCCAAGATGACTCACGCTGGAGTCAGCAGCTGTGATGGAAAAAACGGAGTGTGTGTCTGAGTGCAACTCGGATAAACTGGGGGGCTCTTCCTCCTGCACAAGGACTGGTTTCCTGTCCCACGTGCTCTTCTGCCCATAACCCTGTCCCTGTCACAGACTCCAGCAGCATTACCTGCTCCGGGGGAGGAACAGCCTTGTGTCTGGCATTTCCTGTGTTTATTATGAGCATCTGGGGCTGCTCTGTGGCAGGTGGGGATCTGTGCTAGTTTTCCAAAGGGAAATGTTACTTCAGACTTACACTTGGCCACCCACAACCTCTCAAAACGTGCTTAGCAAGTACCTTTGCTATCTGATATTGTCTCAAAACACTTCGTGCTCTCTTCTGTCAGGTTCCTTAACTCTTTGATACATCTCTGGCACTTACACTTCCTCCCAGTGCTATAGCAAAGCCTCTTCTGGAGATAATCACAACTCTCTTACACCAGCTTGTACTATACGTCTAGCTGAGCTTTTCCTTGTCGAGGAAGCAGATGTTTGGCAAGTGTATCCTCTCCTCAGGTTTGTGTTCACTGGCGCCAGGAGATGCTGAGCCAGTTACAGTATTTAAGGCAGGTGTAAAGGCAAAAATATGTCTAGGTAAAGCTTAATGCAGATGGCAGTTCCTTTCTAGAAAGCAGTAGGTGGATGCTGCCAGGCTGGGTGTTTAAATAAACCCGAATCGATGCCTCTGGTAGTCTGGGAAATTTCGGTACTTCTTGGGCAGAAGCAGGGACCAAACAGCCACGGAGTGGGGGATGGGTCTAAGGTCACTGCAGCCGCGCAGACAAGCAGCAAAACCACACGAGCGTGTGGGTTTTTCCCCCACGTGCTTCGCCGTGTGTCTGATTCCAAGCTGAATGAAACTAGAGGCGTCCCCATTCTCATTCCGCGTGTCTTGTTACAGAGAGAACCCACAGACTTTAAAATAGACAGCCGTGGAAAATCCTGTCTCTGAACATGATGTGTGTCAGACAGGAATTATTACCAGGGCGAAGACAGGGTACTGTGTGAAAATGTTGACATTATTCCTACTCCGCCAGCCATTTGGTTGCTGAATCCTGCTTTTTATACAACAGAGGGAGAAAACCCATCCTAGAGCATCTTAGAACTATACCTGATGTTGTCTAAATGTGGTATTAGCAGTTTTATGGGGGAGAGAAGAGACAAAAGAAGAGTCTAGGACCCTCCTCCTATTAGGGAGTAATAATTTGGGATCCTTTCTCATATCTTTAAAGAGAGGAACTGCAGCAAAGTATGCACTTAATGTTTTCTCCCTGTTACCAGCAGCCCTGTAGGCAGAAAACCACGCTGGCAATAGGAAGGGGCATAGTTGTGGGAATCGCTGTGCTCTCGGCTGCTCTGGCTTGAAATCTGCCTGCCCTCCCCACCTGATGTTTTCAGAGCAGCCAGATGTGGTTGGACTGTTGTGCTGCCCCTTGCAAAGAGCCAGAAGCCCTAGAGCCTGCGCGAAGTGCTGCGTTCGTTCAGACCCCCCGTACCACACACCCCTTGCCTAGGTGTGAGCTTTCCTTACGCCGAGAGCAGCATCTGCACTCAACGGGCCACTCCAGCACACGTAGCTCTGGTTTGGGGTGAGCTGCTGCTCCCTTGGCTGCAGGAAGGGCTGAGGGGGGTTTGTCTCTCACCCTGTAGCGCTCGACGAGTTTGAAGCCCACGAGGTGCTGCAGCTTCCGCAGGCAGATGGGACAGGGCTCCAGGGGCCGCAGCAGGGCCTCGTCCAGGCTCAGCGCGCCCTGCATGATGCACTGCAGCCAGCGGCAGGTCCCCAGCCCCATCAGGTGGCAGATCTCGTGACAGGTCACCTTTTGGGAAAGCAGAAATCATAGGAACACATGGTCATTCCTGTTTCCACTCTCCCCCTCCCTCTGCTGTTCCCCTTTCCCTGACGGGTGACAGTCTGACCTGCTGCTCACCCGCCATTCAGCCCTTGCAGTCCTCCACCCTTTTCTAAGATGAAAGGGGAACGTGGCTCCCTTCCTCCCAGGTACCCCAACATCCCTGTCTGTACGGTGGAGGAGAAAGGGTGGATGTGTTAGAAGCAGCTGTGGGAAGACCCTGCAGGTAGCGTGTCCAGCAGTCCAGGGCAGTGCTGCTGTCGCTCTCCTCCCCAGGGATAGAGTGGGGTGCATTTGGTTTTTTTAAGGGGGAAAAACAGTCCCACAGGGCTCTGAAAAGAGCAGCACATCCATGTGAGAAATCTGGAAGAAGCTATTGGCAATAACGGTTCTGGGTCCCTCCAAAGCAGATGCTCGTAGCGTTGTGCCAAAGCAAGGAGGAGTCTGGAGTCGGCTGGCCAGGCGTGACTGCCTTGGGAACTGGCAACCGTGGAAAGGCTGAGCGTGGAGGATTCCGCTCCTCCTCCCATTCCTACCTCACATGGTTTGAAATTACTACAGGAAGCTCAGGATTTTCAGATCTTCTGAGTTCTGGAAGATCTGGAAATCCTGAGCGAGTAGCAGGGGAGGCAGAGAAATGGCATCAGAGGCGTTGGTGAAGCTGCGCTGTCTGGGGCAGCTTCGGAAGAACCGCTGCAAGCAGAGCTGGAAGAGGGCAGAGGCTGGGATGAGGAAGGAGAGCACTGGTGAAGAGGGTGTGATGGAGATGAGTGGGATTCAAGGGCATCCCCGTACAACTGTACGTGCAGTCTTGTCTGAGGTATTTTTCTCATCCATCCACGCACGCAGGTCAGGCGAGCAGTCCTCTCCCCTTCTGCACACCACTGTCAGGGGAAGACTCTCTCACCCCTTCCCAGCCAGCCACCAGTTAATACGCAGCTCCACTAGATATTCTGATTAATCTCCAAATACTTTTACAAGCTAACAGATCCCCCTGCCCATGCATTGTCTGACCAGCAAAATCCTCAGCCTACCCACACACGAGCCAGGGAGCTGGGCAGGGTTTTGTCTCAGTGTGCTCTGTGCAAGTCCTGCAGCCTCACTATACAGCTGATGCTGTAGTTTGCTCCAGTGGCAAGGGGGCCGAGAGGTGTCTGTGGGATGCACTAAAATACAAGCTCTTTGGGAGTGCGTTTAAGTACGTGGACTGAGCTGCGATTGCCTGCATCTTCTGGGAGCAGAGCCCTGTGCCTGCATCACTGGGCCGAGACGTGGGTTATTCTCAGGCCTGAAGTATTTAACCCTACGTGGCAAGAAATACGGGGTACAGGAGATTGCTGGTCCTACCTTACAGCACTGGACCATCTCTTGGGCACTGAATGGCAACGCCTGGTCTCTGCTTTCCTGGCTGACTTTGCACAGCCGTTCCTTCTGAGTGAGCGGGTTCAAGCTGCTACATCCAGCCTGGGGGAAATCCCCAGAAAATCTGGCAAAGCTGCAGACTCCCACTTCTGTAAAGAGAGGCACAAACAAGTTAGGCATCAGCTCCCTCCTCACAGCCTCTCAGCTTAGGCAGCGTGAAAAGAAACCTCTCCTAGCGCAGTGCAGGTGAGCACACGGGGTGTGATAAGAACAGGTTTGTAGTGTCTCAGTTAGCTTTGTCTGGATCAGGAGCCCTCACTCCCCTAATTTTAAATTGAGAAATCCCAGTTGCTCTCATTAGGGAGTGAATAAAATGTTAAGGATGAGATTTGGCTATTCCAGTCTCCCAGGGAAGATTTTTGGTACAGTGCTGCCTTATCCATATACTGTGCTAGGAGGTCATGGGACACCAATCCGACCTTGTCCTGGCAGGAATTTGCTGAACGTGAAGCTCCAGGTCTCACAGGGGTAAAGGTCCAGCAGAGTGAGTCCAAGGACACACAGGGCATCCATGGGCTTGTTGTTCTTCAGGAAGTTCAGGATTCCATCTGGACAAATACAAAAGAGATGTTCATTAAAATGAAACATCCTTAGAAGGCATGCAAGAGCCAGGATTTCTGCTGCTGAGGGGGAGGAAGATGTAACCCAAGCCACCGATGGGCAGAGCTGCTGGCTGAAGAACCGCAGCTGCGTCGCCCATCCCCTCAGAGCAGACCTGACTTCTGAAGGGGTCCAAAGCACAGAGTTAAAACAAAGCTGAGCTAAGGGCAGAGAGGTAGGTGAATTCAGTACTAATCCATGAAAATAAGCCCCTGGAAGTAGAACAATTTCCCTACGGGCGTTTCAGCCCTGAGCTGGAGCTGCCATGTTGCTGCAGCGCTGGGTCTGTGCTGAGCACATCCTGCCCGTGGTACCTGCAAACAGCTGGTTCCAGCAGGATGTTTGAGCAGCGTGACTTTGGCAGCTGACAAACCCATTTCCCTGGGGAGCTGTGTGACACTCTAACCCAAATTTCCTAACATGAAAGGCCAGTGAGTTCCCTACCTGCACCACCCAGGCCACTAATTTACTTTGGCTCTGGACAAGAGATGGGAAAGCTCCGGCTACACCAAATCTACAGTGCCTTCCCGTGGAGCTGATCCCGTCACTTTGCAGAGCTGGACCTAAACATAACAGCACTGAGAAATACAAACAGCAGAGGAAAATATGATGAAAGTCACTTTGGTTTTTATTCCTGTTTCCAGCCTCGCAGTTCTGGGTTTTCCATGGGAACAGGATTTCTCCCTTTTCACTCCCTTCCTCATCCCCTCCCTGCTCAGGCAATGGGGGGCTGTTTCAGGCATTTCCTAGGGGAGGGCTCATGCCCACATGCCAAGCTGATGTCTCTGTGGGCTCCCCGCTTGCAGGTCCTTACCGGCGTGAAGCTGCACCCTGTCTGTGTCCCGGCTGTGGCGGTAGCAGCAGTGAATGGACGAGATGGGGATGGAGGGAAGGCACTTCACACGGAGACCCAGGAAGAAAGACTCGACGCAGCTCTGGAGGGAATCCAGCAGCGAGAGCCCGGCAGGCCCTTCGATCAAGTCTAAGAAGAGAAGCTCTGTTATCAGTTCCTAAAAGCCGGGGTAAACCATATGGTCCGAAGGGGTTTTGCGGGGCCAGCCACAGTGACTGGGGCCATTCTGAAGTTAATTGCTTACTCTGGGATGTGGCAGACGTCTATAGATGGTTACACAGATACGGAGGAGGAGAGGGGGCTCTTTCTGAGAAGTGGCTGGAGGCATTAGTATGCTCATTAGCAGGGCAGATGTGCTAGGAAGGTTGTCTCCTAGTTAAGTTGTGCAGGGATGTGGGAACGGGTGGCTGGTTTTAATGAACCATCAGGGATGGAGCTCCAGAAGTGCTGTTTTATCCAGCATGGTTTTACATACAGACATATACGTATGGATGTATACGATATTCATAGCAAGGGGCACACACGCCATTAACAGGGCAGGTCCACTGACGGTTGCCATCATGGCTTGTGTCTCTGGACTCGGGGGCATGTCAGAGCACTTGGTCTTACACTTATCTTTGCAATGGCAATTGCATGTTGCGGGTGAGTCCTTAGAAAAAGATGTTTGTAGGGTTCAGCACCGCCCACTGCCCTCCCGCATCTTCCCAGGTGGCTCCGTGAAGACGCCCACGTTACCTATAGGTTGCAGGTAAATGTGCTTTCGGCACAAGTTCTGCTTCCTCCTCAGCATGGCGTGATAGAACGTCTCAAAGTCCTCGGGAGCGTCGGGGTGGCTGAGGAGCCAGTCAAAAGCTGTCCGGATGAGCAGGGTGCAGAAGAGCGTTCTCTGCGGGTTGTAGGCTTCGGAGAGGAACAGCTTCTCTGCCCTGGAGAAAGCTTTGGCATAGAGTTCCTGCAGGGCTGGGTTGGTGGAGATCAGCGCGTCCTTCAGAGCCCGGGGCCCGAAGCTGAACTCCTGAGCGTGTTTGCACCGCAGCATCGTGGACAGCCCCACCGGCTGTGGCACTGCCTGCGGGAGGGCACACAGCCATCAGCTCCTGACCCTGCCAGGGACCCGGAAACCTCACGCTTTGCTCTCAGCGTGGTTTGCCCCAAGATGCCGGATGTAAGGTTTGACTGGGAGCTTATAAATGCTGTGCTTAGTGCTGGCCAGGAGCCCCGTGCGTTTACGTGAGAGTAGCTGTTGTAGGGTGCCCTGCATCTGCGTGTACATCCCTGGTTTATGGGCAGCATACCAGTAGATGGTGCTCCAGAATGCATAGCCCCATTTTTGCTACCAGATGGCTGGATTAAATCAGATAGTTTGGCTTTATTTTTTTTTTTAGTGCTCTATCCTGAAGTCCCAATAACATGGGAAATACCTCTGTGTGTTGTGCAACTGTCCGCACTGGCCCTCACATGACGTTGAAAGGTGGTGTTCCTTTTAGCTTGGGCTAAACCACACTCCTTGGAGCTTTCAAAGGCAGGAAAGAAGAGGTAGATCTTGGTCTCTATTTATCTATCATAAGCCTAAAATTCTGACTTACCTTGGCACCAGTGAAAGCAGCTGTTCCCTGTTGACAATTTGCTCTAACAGCTTTTAATCCCCACTCGTAGGTATTGACCTGGAGTATCTGCTGGCTCGCCGGGCTGCTGTCAGGCTGTGAGTTGTGGGAAGGTTTGCCCTTCGTGTGCGAGACTCGTGCTTGCTGGTGCTGTCTCTCTAGCAAGATACGTGCGGGCCCCTTGCCATCGTGTCACTTCATGACTAACTTGGTGTCACACCGTGTTAGCATCAGGAACGCTGGTGATGATATAAAGCGATAAAGAGCAAATGAAAGCCTGCAGCAGAAAGAAATTAATTCAGAGCGTTGCGGAAATATCCTCTCCAGGGTCCTCTCTAAGGCCTGCGTTTTCCAAAGCCGCAGAAGTCAAGCACCTATTGTCCATTGTGATTTATGTATTTAGGGAGATTGCAGTAGATGTCTTGGGGAAAGGGAAGAAAGTGAAAACAAAGTACAACCCCTATGGCTAACCTACATTTGGATTTTTCCAGAGATATTCGTGTTTTGTAAGGAGAATGTGCCAGGTGGAACTAGAGTATTTTGGAGAGGTACTCAGGGCAAAGCTGCCTACCACAGGTTGGGTGCTCCACCTGAACACAGCAGAGTGAAAATACACGGGTATATATACCCAAAATCACGGGGTTTCTAGAAGTACTGTCTTCTATGAGGCAAGTTAATACTGTCCTAAAATCCAACAAACTTTCTGGGTGGATAAGCAAATGTATCAGCTGCTGACCATCACCATTCTACCAGCATCCTTCAATCTCAGAAAAAAGGAAGTGAAATATTTTTCAGAGGAACTGGTCTAGCATTTAAGTAGGTTTGCAGCCTAACTCTGTCGGGTAAGTGGCACTTAGTGGCCCTTGAGGACAGCAACATAACAAGACAATTCAGTATTTAAAAAATAGTATCAACATGAGCCAAAATCTTTCCTCAGTTACGCAGAGAAGCCTCTGCTAGTCTGCACCGTAAGAGAAAGGCGGCAGCCCATTAAAATGAGCACGGAATTTCTTTACATCTAACCCTTGGGAGGTAGGTGTAGGTATAGGCAGTCCTTTAGAAAGACTTGTTGTGTATGATCTTTTCTGGCGCTAAGGGTGTTTAGCGTTGGAGAGGGAGCGGGTAAGCACTTTGATTTTTGCAAGCTTTGTATTTCGGTGGCATTAAAGGCCGACAGCAGACGGCACGGTGGGATCTGAAGTGGTAAAGGGCCCTAATCCAGTGGAAGTTTAGAAATAAAATCTGTGATGCTTTCTCAGCCACCTCTTCTTATTGCCCAAAAAATGCTTCTGCTGATGTTCACAGGTAGCAACAAGAGTTTGTGTGAGGTTGTTCTGCACTTTGTCACCCAAATCTCCACCCTTCTGACTTGCTTCCCGAACTGGGAGGACGAAGTGTGCCTCTGACCCCACCAAGTCAGCAGGAGTTTTGCCTTGGGCTAGGGTAAAGATCTGCCTTTTCCTAAGGCCAAGATTTCACTTGTTCTGCACAAACTTTAAATACAAGCCTTGCTGCTTTTCCAGTCGTACGCAGAAAGTACGCTCAGAAACTATTAGCAATATTAAAATGAGGATGTCATCCTGTGAGCTGCTACCTGCCTGTTGCTCCCAAGGAAATCAAGGAGAGACAAGGTTGAGAGTGATCTTGTCACAGAAGGTTTCTGAGGAGCACGCGGCGCTTTCATCAGCGCTTCCTGGCAATAAATGGAGTGTGGGTCTGGGGGAGGAGGAGCTGGCTGGAAAATGAATGGATTTTTCTTTTCTAAAGGGGGAGCAGCAAAGGGTGGACGTATGCGCCAGCAGATACAATGAGCGCAGTCTTTTAGCCTGTGTTCCCTGGGGCTCTCTCATGGAATATAGTGTGTTCCCAACCCTGTGGGATAGACATCGTTACCCACGGCTTCCTAAACGGGGACATTCACCCAATTCCAGACATTCCCAGCTATCAGCATGGGTGTTCTGTGAATGCCCACCATGCCCAAGGATGTCCATGATTACGCTTTAGTAGTCTGCAAGCTCAAGCGCAGGGAGTCACTTGCAACGCAGAGTCTGGAGCGACGCGTGCCTCCTTCTCCTGGAGATCCTGGGTGTGCTCCCAACAGAAAAGCAGCAACCCATCACATTCTCCAGCAGCCCATTACATTCTCCAAATCAAACACAACTACTTCTCTTCAACAAGCTTTTCTAAAATACTTCACTGCAGAAAATTAATGCTTCGGAAAATTATTATGGACAACTTTAGCAGTTTAAAACAAGAGACCGTTTTACAACATTAACTGTAGTAGATGTTATTTGTGCTTGAGCTAATATATGGATATAGTGTTTCATTAACTGCAGCAGTGCAAAAGGGCTTTGTAATTTTTAGCTCTTGTGTCAAGGGTGCCCTGTATAACTCCCCGATGCAGTGCTTCAGGAGGGAATGGCACTTCAAGCTTGGATTTCCCCCCCTCTTCTCAGTTTTTCAGATGCCAAGGTAGTGATGAAGAAGCGGAAGCACCAATGCATCCCTCTGCCCTGCAGGTATATGGGAAGGAGACGTTATGTCTTTAAAGCAAAAAAGCAGCTACTTTGGCCCCTTGTTTAATGACAAGCTGTAGGACTTGACTAGCAAGTCCGGAGGAGAAGAAAGTGACTCTATAAAGGCCAGTGACTTGTAGTTGCACTGGAGGAAATGCTTTAAGCAAAGTAATAATTGAGATCTGCTGCAACTGGAGACACTCACCACACCCACTGATGTGCCACTTTTTGCTTTTACCATCAGAAAAAAGCCTCCTGTTCCCAATCTGCATTTTGCAGGCATTCCGCCTTGCGGCCATTTGCTAATGTCGTTTTTCCAAAACAAGGAGTGCCCATATTGGATCATAGGAACGAGCGAGGCCAATCCGTGCAGCACGAAACACAAGCTTCTGCCTTCCTGGCCCCAGCAGGGTCCCTGTCCGGGCAGGGAAGGAGCCAGCCTGCTCCCGGAATCCCAACCCAGTTAATGGAGACCTCCCCCTCTTCCTATTGTTTGGATCTTTCCTATCATTCATCATCACATCCATAGGGTGCTGTGGGGACACATGTAACCCAAAGGTTTTGGCACTTGACTCCCCTCGGGGACAGCCTTTTCCCACGACTGCATCGTAGGAGCCCGTTGTGGCCTTCCTGCTGGTGGGACATGCTGTGAGGCTGGAGTGGCGAGGGCAACACGGGCTGGACGTCTGGCTTTGGTAACATACAGGGGTTTCAGTTCAGGCTGGGCATATTACACAAATCTTTTTACTAAGGAATTTGATGGATTTTTTTTTTCCACGGTGGATGTTTTCACAAAAAACACCCCCAAAATCCAGTCTTGGCACGTGACAGCCGTGCAGTCTGTATACTCCCTTTCTTACACTAACCTGTAAATGTGGTCTATATGTGATTCAGGTTACTCATAAATTATTCTCTTTGCAAATCAGGCACCTATAAATTATTCTCTGTAATTGAAAATTACCTATGAATTATTCTTTTTGTAATTCACAGTTATGTCACTTATTCTCTCTTATATTGACATTGCTTTCTCAGATAGATATACCTGGAACAGTGAAATTCTCAAAAGCCAAGGCAGTCTCATACAGTGCGAGCTCTTTCAGGATATTCTGACAAGATACAAATGGTCTTGTGAGCAGAAAATCTATGTTGTGCAGGTGTAGAGAAGGGCACTCAGTACATAATGGATTTATTTGGTATTTTATGGAATTTGGCCCTAACATTGTACAGATTGTATTTTATGTCATTTTTTTTAAAACTAATTTTTTTAAGGCGAGTCATTCTAGAGTTGTTTATTTTATAAGTCAACTTTTAAGTGATTTCTAAATCTGACTCTCTTATATACACTGCAGGCTGCAGATGCACCGAAGGAGGTTCATTCTGTTTCCTTCCCCCCTCAGCTCTTGCGAAGTATTTAGAGGCAGGCTCATTTAACTGGGCTCTTCGGATGTCAGAGAGGCATTAGCAGAGTCTCTTAAAACTGATTAATTGGTTAGGTTAGGTGCTGTACTGTAAACAAGCAGTGATAGTGCAGAAAATTCCAGTCAACAGAAATGAAAAGCCCAGCGCAAACATAACAAGCCTTAACTAATTGCCAACACGTGTCCTAGTTCCTTAAGAGCGCTTTTGCTGAGATGTGCAGTTGGTGTCTGCTACTGCTGCTCTAGGACCAGTCTCTCCTGCCCAGTGTAACACAGGAGACAGCCTGAAAAGCAATGTTCTCCATTTATTTGTTGGCATGTACAGAAAGATTTTTCTTGACTGAGAAGCTGAACCCTCAATGGGTGAGGAAGCCCACCAAAACGGGACAGCGAGAGGGCACCGAGGTGGGAAAGCATTTAACCTCAGTCCAAACAAACTTCTCCCTAATCCAGCTCTTTCCCCAAAGACCTAAACACAGCCCTTTGCCCAGAGCCAGGCTTTTCCTGCAGAACCAGCTTAGCTGCTGAGCTCAGACCAAATCTGCTTGGCCAGGTTCAGACCTGACACGGGGCAAGTCCCAAGGGCTGCGGGGGAATGTCAAGATGCTCAGGACTTCTCAGAATCAACCTTCTCTGCTCATGGATAAAATACACTCTGGACCTGATCATCCCCATGTGTGTAACCACAAGGGACCACAGCATCTTGCGTTTGCTTTGCACTAAATGGCCAGAAAACACTGAGTCAGATCTGTGTGTGTTCCAGACCATGAAGCTTGATAAAACCTTCTGGCCTAACATACTGCCAGATCCCAATAATATTTATGTGTAAAGTCTCTAGAATATGTCTGCGAGTTGGGAACTGATGCTTTGTGTGGTCTCTCTCAAAATGAGTCACTCCTGGAGCTGTGGAAGCCATCGGGGATTCACACATGCATTTACCAGGAGAAGAATCTACCTGTCACATCGGAACTGTGATTGACATGTTACTGCCGCAAGGCTCGGTCCTGGACGTCTGTCCTCATGTGAATCGTCCTCATTATTTTCTTGGACTGTTGGACAAGTCAGATGGACAACTCACCGGCAGAAGGGTTTGCAGGGCTGCAGACTAGATTTGTAAAGGTCATGAAATACCTAAGATGGAGACAGACGCTCGCATCTGTGTTTATTGAAGTACTTTTGTTTATATATTTAAGAACACCTACACATCCACTTCCCTCTTGATTTTGTTTTACATTAAACCTGCTCTGTTCAGTACGCTTTTCTTCATATGAATATGTATTAAGGACATACACTATCCCTCATTTCAGTCTTCTGTCTTAAGGATTTTATTTATTCTGTGCTCATATGTAATGATACTTTTTTTTTAGTGTCTTCTCACTGAGGCCCTCTAAGCGCCATACAAACATTCATGAACTACTCTGTGCTACCCTCCAGAAAGTAAGCTGACGGCATACGCCTTTCCCCCTCATTTATTCATCATTTTCATGCTTTCTCTGATGATTTTAGTCTGGTTAAACTCTCTGTAAAGCTTCTCCCATGCACATGTGTGATGAAGGGCTGGTGCATTCTTCTTCCCTTCCTCTTACATGACCCACCGCTCTACAACCTACTGCCTGTATCCTGGGTGTTTACTAACCACAGACCCAGAACACCCAGACGCAGAGAGCAACACCTATCAGCGCTGTACAACAACCCTAACGCTGCAGAGATACCCGAGCTCTAATCATTCACCGCTCCAGGCACTCTGCTCTTCATCATACTTGTCTAGACAGACTAAATGGTTTCTGCAAGACAACCCCAGTGTTCGCCAGGGAAATGGCTGCATTTTCCATACTGATGGATGCCCAAACAGGTATGGCTATGGTTGGATATTCCCTCGAGCACGGCATTATAAAAGTGGTTCATCATGCAGTATAAATGCACTGTAATGCTGTGCCTCCTCCCAAGACATCAAATGCTTTTTAAGTGGTGCTGCCAGGTAAGGGATGTTAATGTCTGGTTTACAGCCGAGGAGGAGGAGGGGTACTACTCCACGGTAGTACTGTGGCTGAGGACCCCAAGGCTAGCATGGCTGGGAGGGGACACAGCGACAGACCCCAAACCCGAGATCCTTCCGTGGGCAGCTGTACCCTACCCAGCAGACAGCTCTGCCAGCCCGGAGCTTCGCTGGGCGAGAGCGTTCTGCAAGCGCTGCGGAAGCGGGTCCTGCTCCGGGGACACCCGAGACCCCCCATCCCGGCCCTGCTGATTTGGAAATGGAGCAGCTGATGCTGGTCCCCGGGTTGAGGATCGCGCGGGTGGGGAGTGTTTGGGGTAGGAACACGTCCCCCCCGCAGCGTGGGACGCTGCACTAAGCACGGCCCCCGGCACCGCGGGGCAGGACGCCCCGAGCTCGGCCCCGGCACCC
>NW_010229435.1:0-292 GCF_000690775.1 Eurypyga helias
TACTGGAGTGACTGAATGGTCTGGGGGGACCCAGAGCGGGTTACTGGGAGGACTGGGAGGTGCTGGGAGCACTGGGAGGGGGTTACTGGGTGGGATAGGAGGACTGGGAGGGGGGTTCTGGATAAACTGGGATCACTGGGAGGAGGTTACTGGCGCTGCTGGAAGCCTGGAGGGGGTTAACTGGGAACACTGGGGTTACTGGGAGCACTGGGAGGGGCTAAGTGGGAGCACCGCATTTACCAGGAGTACTCGAGGGGGGTCACCGGTTTTACTGGGAGCTCTTGGAAGGGGG
>NW_010229435.1:460-1478 GCF_000690775.1 Eurypyga helias
GGCGCCAGGCTGGGGTGCGGCACTGGGCAGGACTGGGAGGGAACTGGTCCGTACTGGGAGCCTGCGAGGGGCTTCTGGGCCGTGCTGGTGGGGGGGGCCGAGGACATTACTGGGCTGTTGTCGGGGCCTGGGAGAGGTTATGGGGCTCTACTGGGAAGGTCTGGGAGGTTACTGGGCCAGACTGGGAGCCTGGGAGGGGTTACTGGGCCATACTGGGAGGTACTGGGCGACCTGGGCCATACTGGGAAAAGCTTGATACCTTCAGGCATTCTGGACGCTCTTACTGGTGTGCTGGTTTCTACTGGTTTATAATGGGTTATACTGGTCCATATTAGTCTGAATGGCCTTATACTGGTTCATCCCGCTCGTACTGGTCATACTGGGAAGGGTCTGGAGGCTTTAATGGCCCATCTGGGTCTGTTCTGGTTCCTGCTGTCTGACAACACTGGGCCTTTACTGGTCCATACTGGTTTTTAGCAAGCTATACTGGTCTGTAGTGGTCCTAAGAACCTACACTGGCCCACAGTAGTCTTTAAGGAGCTATACTGCTCCAAACTGGTCTTACTGGCCATACTGGGAATGGTTTGGAGGCATTAACGGGCCATTCCGGAAGGTCTTATCAGCTCAGGGTGGTTCCTACTGGTTTCTGCTCTCTTCTACTGGTCCAGGCGCGTCTTGTATGGGTCTGGACTGGTCTTTATCAAACTGTACTGGCCCATACTGGTTTACTGGTCATACTGGGAAGGGTCTGGAGACATTAATGGGCCATTCTGGAAGGTCTTAGCAGTTCGTGGCGGTTCCTTCTGGTTTCCTGTCTCTTCTATGGGTCCAGTCCGGTCTATATGGGTCTATATGGGTCTTAAGGAACCGCACTGGTCCATATTGGTCTTACTGGTCATACTGGGAAGAGTCTGGAGGCACTAATGGGCCATTCCAGCAGGTCTTACTGGTCTGGGGTGGCCCGCACCGGTCCCCACTGTCCTCCCCGCTTCCCCGCAGGCGATGCCGGACGCCGACC
>NW_010229436.1:0-369 GCF_000690775.1 Eurypyga helias
GGAAAGCAGCTTTGGGGCATTATTTGCCTCCATTTCACCCTGCGGGAGGCGGCGGAGCCGAGCAGAGCTGCGAGTGCTCTCCCCTCCACTCTCGCTCCCTTTCTTGCCTTCGGTTTTTCCCTTCCTTTTTTTTAAGGAGTGTTTCCAGGATCGTTTGGGTGAGGGGCTCATGGTGCACAAAAGCAAACCCGGGGGAAAAAAACCCACCTTCCTGGCTGCATCCGACTGCTCAGGCGGCCTCGAAATGGGACACGATGGTGGCAAATCGCAGTGGTCACTCCTTGGCCACCTCCTCGGTGCTTTGGCTCGTGAGTGGGGCCCGTGGCACGGGGCAGATGGGTGGCGGTGCCCGCCGGGGGAGGACCGAGT
>NW_010229436.1:380-1760 GCF_000690775.1 Eurypyga helias
GGCTGAGCTGAAGCTCCAAGTGTAAAATAGCTTCCTGATGGCTTTTCTGCCCAAAATGTGTTGGCTGGGGGGCAACGAGGCACCTGGAGGGGGGGTTCAACCTCCTCAAAGCAGCCAGATGCTTCCAGGGATCCTGGTGAGGCCGGCACCAGGCTGCGGGGCCAGGCACAGCCCCCGCTTGCTGGCCCTTCATCTCTGTGGTCTCTGCACCAGGCTGGATGCCAAAGGTGATCCCCACCGCTGGAGGCTCCTCCCTGACAGCATGGAGCAGGAAAATCTGCTCCTTTTCCACCCCTCTGGCAGTGACCTGGGGACAGGACAGGACGGTTGCATCCCACTGCTCTCTCTCCTGCATCCCACCAAACCTGCATCCCACCAAACCTGCATCCCACCCCCATCTCACCTGCATCCCACCCCCATCTCCCCTGCGTCCCACCGCCATCTCTCCCACAGCAGCAGCTCCAGTTGCCAGACTGGGATCCATGCCGGTGATCGCACGGAGACAGCAGCCCGGAGAGGGCCAGCGCCCAGGGCAGGATGAGCTACCTGGGGAGAGGGGATCTCTGTGTGAGCCTCATTGCTCCCTCCGTCCCCTCTCCCTGCTCCCTCGCTGGCCATGTTGCTCCAACGGTAGCCAAACCCATGGGCTGGCTGCAGCGGGGGGGGCTGCAGGAGCCTTGGGAGATGGCAGCTTAGGCTGGGGAGGACGGGATCCAGCCACAGCCTCCCTGGAGTGTGGCTGGGAAGCATCCCAAGGGGCAGGGGATGAGGGGAGGGACGAGCCCAGGACAGTGGAGGAGGCAGCACGGGCTGTGCCTGGCCGAGGCATTGGGCAGGGATGGGTGCTGGGAGCGAGGCTGCCCCACAGACGGGTGACCCTGGCCATGGGGCCAAGGAGACAGGCAGGAGAGACGAACCCTCCTGCAGCTCCTGCCCTTTCCCGGCCCGATTATCCTCTGGAACAAACAGAGCGGCGGCCGCTGCCTCCCGGTGTAACAACTCCAGGGCAGTAGAGTTTCATATTCCCCGGTGAATGGCCCAAGAAGGAGCCCCTCGGTCGGTGCGGCTCACCGGGGCACGGCTGCCGGGGAGTGACAGCTCCACAAAGGGCAGGACCATCTAATCCCCCGGGACCATGGCACCTGCACCCCAGCTCCGCCAGGATGAAAGGGGAGCGAGCCGGCCTCTGTGGAGATCAGAGGCTTCTTTATGGCACCTTGAAATGGGATTTCCTTGAGCGATAAGGGGCAGGGTGGGAAGATAATCTGGGGGGGCTGTTGGCACCTACCCCCATGTCAACCCTAGAGATGCTTTTAGGGGTTGCCTGCCTCGAACCGGGCATCCAAGACCTGGCGGGAGGTGGCAGGGGGGGGGCGGGGT
>NW_010229436.1:1937-2538 GCF_000690775.1 Eurypyga helias
ACCCACATCACTTAATCCCAGTGTCCCAGCGTAACCAGTTTCCCGGTACCTGGTTTCTGCCAGCGGGAAAAGTTGTGGAAAATTCCCTTTGTGTCTTTTCCAGCTCTGAAGGGGCAGAAATACCCACCCTGTGTGCGACAGGCACCCTGGGCCGCTCCAGCAAACGCGGGGCAGAGACCTCCAACCTGGACACTCGAAGGAAAAACAGCCACGTGCGTGGAATAGAACACCCGCGTGCCGCCGAATGGGACACTCCGACAGCTTCACCTGCACCGGAACAACGTGTCGCGGTGACATCCCCATCCCCAGCGTTAAAGACCACGAGCTCTCCCCGCCGCCATGCCACTCGGCACCCACCCCGCTTACTGTAAACATGCTGCTGCTCTGATGCAATTAAATATTTAATACTCGGGGAAGAAAAAAGGTCCTGTGTCTGCCGGGCTCTTTCCATAATCATTTCGGTTTATGCCCGTAATGTAGTTTGTCCTCAAATCATGCAAAATTAAAGTATTTTAGGCTAGCTTCAAGTCTCCGCTCTGCCCCCAGAAGAGCCATTGCCTGTTGAGGGACACGGATACAGAGCACAGGAGAGCGTCGGGGT
>NW_010229436.1:2562-3044 GCF_000690775.1 Eurypyga helias
CACGGGCTCTCGGAGGGACCGCGGTGGATTCCTGCGTAGAAATTGGTCTCCGAGCCCGAGGAGCAGGGCCGGTGCCACACGGCTTGGGGGGGGCATCCGGGGCACAGGGAAGCTGTGTTGATTCATGCTGGGAGCGAAGGCATCGTGTGCCCCGGGCCGAGGCCTCCGGAGAGGGACCCTGCTCGCAGGAAGGAGCGTGGTTTGTGGGAGATGGGAAAGAGCAAGAGCCAACAAGCCAGGGCTGGGGACCTCCGGCCTGAAACTCCGTTCCCTTGGTCCCCAAACACCGCACTCGGGAGGCAGAGCATTCCCAAACCTGCCAACCGCGGGATAAACACCCAGGAGGAGGAAAAGGCTGTGCTGTCCCCACCGCCATTCCCAGCCCCCAAAGCCCTGAACGTGGCCCATGTGCTGGCTCCATCACGCCTCGGGGACTTGCCCTGCACCCGGCAGCGCCCAACGGGCAGATGAACCCCCCCCCC
>NW_010229436.1:3245-4151 GCF_000690775.1 Eurypyga helias
GGCAGAGCAGGGTGGTTGCGGGGCTGGAGCAGGGCTTGGAGGGACCCAGGGGTCAGCAGCCTGTGCCGAGGCATCTCCTTGCCTCCCGTCCGGCCCATCGCGGTCTCTAACGACCCCGGTCCCCCGGCCCCAAGCAGGTGGCAGCGACAGAAAACGAAGGGTTCAAGCACTTGGGCCTGGTGGGACGGCAGATGAAAACCCGGCTCTGCCGGCACCATCCTAGCGACAGGCCAAATTTCAAAGGCTTGCAAACTATTTCTCCCGCTGCTCCACCCCCTCGATAAAAGGTTGCATCAGAAAGAGATATTTCCATAATTTATAGTATGGGTATTTCACTGGGGAGACTCGCTCATCTGTACTCACAGATACATTTAAGAAAATGCATCCTCCCGCCGTCCGCTGGCACGGCCTGCGATACTCAGTCTTCAATTAAGGGACACCTTAGGGTTCATTATCACACAATTGCTCCCTGAGAACCATGCCAAATGCTGTTCTGGCACAGAGCTCGGGAGATGAATTAGAAGGAAGTCTTCTCGGTAATGCCCGCTCCCAATTCCCATCAGCAGCCTTTATGCCCTCCTCTAGCCATTTTTTCCCCCCTCTCCCCTCTTTCCAAGTGGCTTTTACTATCCCATCTCTCAACGTCTCTCTTGATTCTCTGGAGGTATATTTAGAGATGCTACATCTTTTCTTCCGGCTCTCAACATGCCTCCCGCTCCCTGCTCCGCAGATGGGATCTTCCTCCCTCCCTCCCCCCGGGCTGGCTGGGGAGCAGCCAACGGAGCCGTCTGAGGAGCACAAAATTCCCACTGTACGAGTAGGGGATCGCTGACGGGGATGGATCCAGCGCCACTCGCCCCTCCGCGCCCCGGCCCAGCGCCGCTCCGGCAGCCCCGGCGGCGGGGA
>NW_010229437.1:0-3095 GCF_000690775.1 Eurypyga helias
CAGCGACGCGAACGCAGCTGCCAGGGAAGGTCTCCCAAAACCTTCCCCCCATGTGGGTATTTTTGGGGCAGTTTTGACTGGGGTCGAAAGCGTCATGTTAATGAAGCTTTTCTGCGCTCGGCAGTGCCCTGCCCTGGCTGAGTCCTGGCTCCGCTGCCCAGGCAGCCCAGCCCACAGCAGGGAGCAGAGCTGTTGCTATTCCTGTCACTAGAGCTGCCCAGGGTTTTCCATCTGTCCACAGCCCCTGCCCGGTGTTGGGGGGAGGAGGGGCTGCAGGGCCCCTGGGATTGCCCTACACCACGGGATCGCTGGTGAGAGGCTGCAAAGCTTGAGCTGGTGCCAGCCCCGGCTCTGGTAGAGAACAGGTATCCATCCCTCTCGAGGGAGAGCGGGCATCAGGCTGGCACAGGGGCTGCAGCCCTGAGCCAGCGTGTGCAGGTGAAAGATGTCTGCACTCTCCTGGTGCATGCAGGCCGCCGGCCGAGCCCCGGAGCCAGCACAGCAGCGCAGCAGCCAGCCTTGCTGCAGTGCCCGTGCTGGCAGCATCCCTGCCCCTGCCTTCTCTGGTAGAGCAAGGCTGGCTGGAGCTGCTGCTCTGCAAGACCCCTGCCCACCTCACAGGGCTCCTGACCCAGGACGGTTCTGCAGCGTGTGCAGCGCAGCCTCACCAGGATTGCTCCCCTTTCCCTTCACCAAGGGGCTGGCAGTCATGCTGTCTCAGTTCTCCAGTGCTGGCCAGGAGGGAAGACACAAATGCATCAGCCCTCCGCTGCTGCCAAATGCTTTCTGGCTCCCAGACATCGGGATCAAATGCTGTGGGAAGAGAGCATGCAACAGCTGTCAGACCAAACGCCCCGTAGGTGCAGGCCCGTGCCAGGCACTGGCCCTGTTTTCTCCACATCCAGCAACGCTCCTCAGACCTCTTAAGCTGCTTTGGCTGAGTGTCAGGAGGTGGGGGCTGGTGACGAGGGAGGAGCAAGCAAGCCACCCCCAACTGATATAGTCCAGTCTCCCACACAGCTCTTATTTAAAAAAAAAAAAAAACAACAAAACCAAAACACCCAAACCAACCCAAAACTAAAAAACTTTTATTTGACAACAGAAGAGCAAACAAAAAGATATTTACAGTAGTTTTTTTTTGCTCCGTAAGTTTCATTCCAATAATCCCTGCCCTCCCCGCTCTTTCTGCTCCATCCCCAGGGCAGCAACACTGGGCCATGGCACAGGCAGAGCTGTGGCACTTCTGCCCCTGGGGAGGAAAGCACTTTGGTTTGACTGAGACCGACTAAAGGAAGAGACTGAGGCCTCTCCCTCCCCTGGGTGAGGAAACAGAACTGCAGCGGGGGGGGACAGGAGGAAGGGCTACCTAGAATTAAGGGAAGGAGTCCTAAAATTCAGAGCTTTCCCAAGAAAGGAGACAGGGCAACAAGTGGACGTGAAACAGAGCTGCAGAAGGGGATGTTCACAGCCACCCGAAGGGGTGGCCCCCCCCAGCCAGGAGTGCTGGAGCCATCCCTGCGCGGCACCCGCGCAGCACACTGCTGGCAAGCCTTCCCGCAGCCCCCACTAGCACTGGGAACACCTCCCCCGTCACCCCCTCTCTGAAAGGGTGGGGGGTGGGGAGGGAAACACCAGTCCCCAAAATCAGTGCTTTTCCCTTCCAGACCTTATCATCCCACAGTGCACTGCTCCCCCAGCACCACTGGCTCCAACCACTGCAGAGCACCAGATCCTGTATTATCATCTCTAGTCATGCAACTTAATAATCAGGCTAATTACCTAGGATTAGTGTTTCTCAGGATACATAACATAGGTGCGTACGGATCGCTATTCAACTTACACTGTACAGTGGAACAGCAACAGCTCAGTCCCCGGCTCCCGCTCAGCGTCAGCGAGCGATGCCTGGCCCGGCCCAAAAACCACCAGGCCAGGCGGGGGGGGCCAGCCAGCTCCCAGCAGCTTGTCACTAGAGGTCACCAGCACCACACAGCCGGTCACAGGCACGCTCAGCCCTGGAGAGCTAGAGCAGGAGGCAGGGAAAAGGGAGCAGCAGGACTCGATCCCTGCATTCCCAAGGCAGTTCATCAGCACTTGGCTGATGGGCCAACGCTGCTTTCCGGGTCTGCAGGCCAAGCACTGCACTTGCAGAGGCACACACATGCCCATGCCTGCAACATGCCTCTTGCCAAATGTTTTTTGTGTTATTTTTTTTTTAAAAAAAGAAAAAAAGATAAAATAAAGAAGTTGGATACAAAATTTCACAGTCTCAGCTTTGCATCCACCCCGGCAGCAGCCTGCTGTCAGCATCTCGCAGGCGCTGCGACGCGCTCTCTGTTCCAGGACACGATGTGCACATTCTCAGCAAAAAAAATCAAGAGAAACACGGGGAAGTTGTGGAAATGCTTATAGGAGGAAGAAAAAATAAAATCGTGTAATAAATCCCAATTGAAGGGAAAAGGTTTCAACAACAAAATTGCTAAATAGCACCATAGAGATTTCTACTGGCAGCATCTGTAAAACCCTAACGCAGAAGAGGGTTACAGGCTTTCCACGTGAAAAAAAAAAAAAAAAAAATGCCACAGACTTGAGGTTTCCAGTTTATCTGGCCTTTGCCTTCCCTGGGCAAGGCAGGGCTCCCGGCCAGAACAAGGTACCAGAAAGGCCCTCCACAAACAAAGGTGGGGGGCAGGGGGATCAGAGATTGGGAGGAAAAGCTTGTCATCCATAGTCCTTAAAACAGACACGAACTTAAAAAAGAAAAAAAACAACTCTCCCTGAAAAAACGGTGTTGGCTGCACCCTTGTTTACACGGGAGAGAAAAAGAAGTCAGCAGGTTTTTCCCAGGGGAGCTCCCAGTGACCGTCCGTTGCGGCAGGGAGAGGTCAGCAAAGCTGCAAAGGTTTTTTTCCCAGCAGCCAGATTGCAGCGGCCACGTCCTCCCACGCACCCGAGGCACCGTCCTCAGCAGCAAGGGCCTTCCTCTCCCTCCTCGGCTAGCAGAGACCGGAGCCCCCCAGGAGACAGGAACCCGCTTCTGAGATGAGCTGGTCGGGGGGTGCAGGCAGGCGGGAGGCACGCGGCCCGGGGGGTAAGGC
>NW_010229437.1:3113-3369 GCF_000690775.1 Eurypyga helias
GACCGAGGCTCCCGCGTGCTCAGTCTGGTGCAACAGGGGCAGCTGCCCACCCTGTCGCTGCAGCTCCAGCTCAGCTGCCTTCTGCAGTGCCACCTCCACCAGCAGCTGGAAGCTGCTGAAGTCGTCACCAAACAGCTCGGGGGGCGTGGGGGGCGGCGTGTTGAAGAGTCCGCTGGTGGGGCTGGCCGCCTCAGCCCGGGCCAGCAGGGTCACGGTGCTGCTGGCGGTACCCAGCGGTGCTTTGGGGGCAGGGTCC
>NW_010229438.1:0-6954 GCF_000690775.1 Eurypyga helias
GGCCTGGTGCTGGTCCGGCGGGGCCCTCCGAGCCTCAGCCCGGCGCTGTGCTCATGTGTGCGGCGAGGCCTCCCCCGGCCCTCCCCCGCGAGGGGCGTCAGTGCCCTTTCCAGGTGGTTTTTATTTGCCTAGTGCGTGTGCCGCTGACAGCCTGAGCCTACGAGCTCAAGAAACCTTGGAAATTTCTTTACGCAACTTCTCTAGCTATTTACCTTTCTCTTTTTCGCTCTCTTAAAAGGGCAGTAGATGATCAGTGTTCTGAACTAAGCAGCTGCATGGTGCTTGACTTCATCAACAAAAGTGGCTCTGTGCTGTAGAGGGAACAGCTATGGAGGAAGGTGTTCAGGGACAAAGAAGAAGCCTCCTTTGGTGTCAATCGCTTGATTCATGGGCTTGGGCAATTAAATGCTTACTGACAGTCCAGTAACCAATCTCTGTGCCTGACTTCCCCTACTCTGCAGTTTTTGAGGTAGCTTAATGTAGCAGTTTGTGCCATTTCTTCTAGTGGAACTTATTTCTGTATGTGGATCTAGGTTTGATTGTTAATTAGTGTTGGCCAGTAACTAATTTGGAGGAAGTATCACAAGGTTTTTTCCAGAGTCAGAAATGGATTGTTGACTATAAGGCTGAACACACTGTGCAGAGGAGGTGGCATTACTAGCGCCTATTCTTTGCGCTATTGCCTCTGTGTAGTGTGTTCAGGAAGCTGATAAGCAAAAGCAGGAAGCATGCAGAGTAGTGTCTTGTTCTTGGGCCCTGGCCTCCACCCCCAGGGTCACAGATGCTTATTCATTTATCTTGTAGGCATAATCACGTGGAGGAGTAAATTCTGGTGCTGATACCTTGTACCACCCTGTGTTAGCTGGGCTGAATTTCAGCTGACTAACAATCAGGATAACTGTTTGTGTTAAGAAAGGGTTTTAAAAAAACCCAATTTCTTCTGTATTAGTGATATGAAGAATTTGAAAGAATAAAAAAAGCTCTTCAACCCCCTCAGTAAAAAGCCATCTAATTTGTAAATGGTCTAATATTTAATCTTTGCAAGTACATACAAAAATTTTGTAATTAATGTTCACATTTTTATAAGAATATTTTTTTCTTCATTCATTTTTCCTTCTTCCACAAGAAAAGGAACAGAGAGAGCATCTGTGATCACCTGAGGCTGTACCAATTTGCTGATGGCTGAAAGTATAGCTCGTGAGATACTGACTTTCAGTCAGTTGCTGCAACAGCAGGGTTGTGTCATCTCCCAGTTCCTACCTTTGTGCTAAGATTATCTAAAAGGGAGGCCCAGGCTGCCTTTCTCAATCATACTTTTAGATGTATTGCTTCGAAGCTCTTACTTAAAATTTCTAAGGAAAGAAGTAGTCAATTGGGAATGACAGGATTTTAAGGTTTAATACTTTGGTGTACTTACTAGTGGATTATGTTAAAAGGATAAAATACAACTATTACTTTCTGACTTACCTGAAATGAAGAGGTAGCCAAATACAGTTATTTGGAAATAGAAATAGTAGGATTCTTTAATATCATTACTTTATATACATGAGTAACTTGCACATCCACGTAGGAAAGGTTTTCACTCTTCTGTGCTGCATTTAGTTCCTGACTGCCAAAAAAGCTTTCATTAGATTTTGAAGAGGTAAATAACATGAGGACAGAAGCATGGAGGCTTGCTAAACACTTTGTAGGAGTTACGTGGCTTTCATCCACAGCTTGGAAATAGCTTTTCTGAAAGAGAGAGAAAGAAATTCTAGCAGGCAAGCTTAATAAATCTAATGGTTTTGGCATTAAAGAGACAATCTTATACCAACCTTCAGCTCTCTCAGCTGTTGTCTTCCATAAAAAGTATTATGTTGGTTTCTTCTTCTTTCACTTTCCTTTATATTCAGAAGAAAATTGTGGACCTCTTACTTATTCTCTGCCTATGGAACCAGGCACCAAGGGCACAGCCTGCTGTGTGTTGCTGACTTTATCAAAGTATCTTTAACAGGAAAAAAGGAAATATGCGTGCTTAACTTCTAGTTTAGAGTTACCAGTGAAGGAAGAAAAGTTTGATAATGATTAGAAGCATAGCTTGATAGAGAAAAGGGGCTAAGCTCAAATAGAGAACCCCCCCGATAGTCATTAATTTATGATATTTAGCAAGTGTGAGGGATGTATGACAAATTTCTGAAAGGCATTCGGTTTGTCAGAGGCACAAAACTGCTTCATGTCATCCGGAGATGCAGGACAAAAATCTTAGGATCATTCAGGGTGGGATTGTGCAAGTGCAGGCGATCAGAACAATTTACTGGTCTGTTGAAAGCAGACATGTCTGGTTCCAGAAAACTTGTCACTTTTGACAGCCCCTCCCTGCCTAGCAAGTCCTTTCCAGATGTCGACTGTGTAATTGCAGTTGAGCAAGAACTTCATTAGGCCTTGTGGTGCCCTGCAGTTGGTTTAAATTCACAAAGATCAGAAAGACAAAAAATTCTGGTGGGTTTTGGGTGCTTTGGATAGCACAGCCTGAGTATGCCATTATTGTTGTAAAACAAGTACGTTTCCTTGGTTTTTCTAGAGCTAATAAACCTTAGAATTGCTTCTCAGTTAGTGCTGAAGAAAAGCATGTTCACACAGCATGTAAGTGGCCTACTGTACTTTTCATTACCTTGGAAGTGTTTTCTAAAGGCCTCAGATGATTATTGGGATTGAAAAACCCTTTAAAAGGCAGTGCAATCTCGCTGTTGTCACGGCTTTTGAAACTTGTTTACATTGGAAACTGAGTGTTGGCAAACAGCTGGCATCCAGTTTACAAGTAATTCTGAATGAAAAAGAAAACACTTGTTAGAAAAATCCTTAGTGGTGCAGGAGTATCTTAGACCAGTGACAGAGGCAACAAAGATAGATGTTAATATCTTCACTGTGTGCTTTGGGAAGGTGGATGGCCAAGATGACAAAGTTTTTGCTGGCTGCGTAAACAGTACTTTGATCATGAGGCTCTGCCAATTCATATGCTTTATTTTTTCCCTGAAGTTTTTACTGTGTCTGTTGTCAGGAAAGCCCATCCAGAGAGCTGCTGATGATTAAAATGAAACTGTCGTAGCTCTCTGATCACAGGCAGGTAATTTAAGCTTGGAGACTAATATATGCAGACAGAAGGTCACTGAGGGTGTTACCAACACTGAATTTGCTCCCATTGCCCCCAGTCTTATGGAAGTTATGGCTTGGTAAGGGTTAGCTCTTAATTCAGTAGCTTGGGTTCTGGTGGGACTCTGATTAAATACTTGTGACTGATCCACCTGAAATGTGGTAATGTGAGCAGTACTTCCTGGAAACAAAAATTTTCACTGCATTCTCACGGGATCACCCTACTGCTAATACAGGTATGGCCATAGCCCACATCAGTCTGTCACCTTGCAATTTTTTCAAGTTGGACAAAGAACTCACTAAATGCTTCAGCTGCTATATGGGTGTGTTGATTAACCAAGTTAAGATCTCTAAGCCAATGATGTTTTGAATGGGTCTGGCACCAGAAGTGCCTGCCATGTCCCTCATGGTTTTGCAGGAAATACCTTGAGGTTTTAAACAGTTCTGTAAAATCAGCTTTGCTGTGTCTTTTCCTCAGCCTAACAACTTCACATAGAGTTAACTGAAGGTGTTTCAGGGTTTTTGGAGCCATGACTAAATGCATTGTAAGTGAGGAAAAAAAAGTCTGTGTAGACATAAATTTATTTTCCTTACCTCATAGTTCCTTTTGTCCAAGGTATAGAACTAACTTAAGTCTAATCCATCCTGAACTATCTTGGACAGTAATATCCTAATTTAAATACACATTGTAGTCATGAGCTTATAGGATGGCTTAGCATGATGCGAGTTGTCTTGTGAAGACATAACATCTCATCTAAAGCTTGTGGTCAGAATTGGCATTTCAAAGCATTTTTTCTGCCCCCTAGTCTCCAAAATGAAACATGGCAGAAAAGACAGATTCTTTGATTTGCAGGCCCTGTGTTATTTCCTTGTTGCTCTTGTTCGTCGATGAATCTTCCTCTTCATAAGACAGTGATAGTTAAGCTGATGCATGTGTTGTAGTCTTTTAAGCTTCTGGATAGAAAAGTTTCATGAGGCCCATTACTTCAAGAAAATGTGTTTTTGTAGCAAGCATAGTTCTGCGTAGTCTGTAGGTGACAGGTTTTTCTATGCAAGGGGTAGAAGGAGGGTGTGTGGGGGGGTGTGTGTGTGTTACACTGAAATGTGTTAATCCTTGCAGTCTGAAGTATCTGAGTCAATACTGTAAAGTACTTTTTGATAATTAAAGGTAAATACAGCTGACATTACATCCTTCCTTAAAGAGTTTCTACTTGGTATTTAGGCACATTATTTTCTCTCTAGAGTGGTAAATTTTAAACAAGAAATTAAACTAATATAGCAGAATGTTGTACTAGAATTATGAGTTCTTTTATAGGTTGTCTTCTTTTTCTCTTCAGTTACTTTGTGGCTGTGATTTTAAAAAAAGGTAGGACTGGGAAAGCAAAGCAAACAGGCCTTGAGCATTGATATTAAAATAAATGCTTGCCTTAGCAAATCTTACGTTTAAAATACATGCAAGGAGCACTCCAGCTGTATTATTTTCTCGCTGAACATTTTCTCTTTATTGAGGAATCTTAATGTCTTGGATGTAAAATCATTTTGTCATACACCATTAAGAGCTGGATACCTGAATGGGTGCCTTGATGGGGTAATGGGTATCCTTTCTTTATGTGTGCATACTGTGTTGCATTGGAATAGCTGAGCTATTAGTTCAGTACAAATAGCATCATCCTGGGTGCTCGACCACCTTCTTTAGAGGTGTCTTGCAATAAAGGCACCTGCTATGTTCCAGTTATTCCAATTAGAAATGCAGTATTCTCCATCTTTGGAAGCAGGCTTTTCTGGAAATGTTTGGTTTCTTCTCCACTAGTCCTGTGTGTTTTTAAGGATGTTATAAACTGCTGTGTGGTGAGGAGTCTTTTTGTTACTGCCTAGGGAATGTCTCTTTCTATGCTGCCTCATGGCACTAACTTCCTCTGCAGAGTTACTGTGCAGGTGGTGTGTGTGTGTTTATAAAAGCAGTGCTGGCCAACTCAGTTGTACAAACTAACAGGAATAAAAGACTGGCTTTTTGGAGTCTAATGCATCAGTTCAGGATCTTAAGGTTCAAAGGGCTTTCTAACTGGTCTTCAAACTGGTTCTTTCTTAAGCTTGCCTTAAGAGGGAGTCCCTTCCAACCCAAACCATTCTATGATTCTATGAAATACTGCCTTGTTTTACATGACTGGTGTCAGTGGCTGAAAAGAGAAAGTGCATAAGCTTGCTGGGAAGGAAGCCTAAAGAAAGGTTCTGTCATGGTTTTCAGTGACATAAGACCTCAAGAAATGATCAGAAAAGACGAGTAAGTAGCTGTACCCTATTATCCATTATAAGATTGTCAGAACATTTGTCTCTTAAATCTCAAGTGTTCTGAGTGGTTTTATTTAGCTTCCCCTACATAGGTCAGTTATCCTAGCAATTGTAAATTGAGCATATGAACTATTACTTTAGGTGATAGTTTTATCTCCCAAGGGACAGAACACTACAGCTGTCCAAATATGAGTTTAAGAAAGTAAGCATGTGTATACCTCAGCACTGAGGGATCCTGCAAGAAACCTTTTTTGCTCTGTTATGGGTGTCTGCTGTGTAGAAGGGTGTCTGTCTTCACATCTTGCAGATGGATTTCCTTGGTGTTAGGTCAATTCATAAACAGTTTCAAGACCAAATACCATCAGTATAGGGGGAAGGTTCCATAGACCTTCTTGCTGTCTGTCAGTGGAGTTGTTCAGGAAGCTGTGATCAAGCTAGGGGAATGTGGAGCTTGTCTGTCAGCCATTAGATCAGGTAGGTTCAGTGGCAAGGGCTTGTGTTTTCAAGCCATCGCCTGATGTCATCTGCAACGTCAGACATTTTCTGGTTTGGTGTGTTACTATTAACTTATTCGTGTCAAATGATGCATTTCTAGTTCCTTAGTGAGCTAACATAAATAGGACAGAGTTGGGGGAATAGTTTGATAAGTAATCATCAAGTAGCTCTTCATGTAACTACTATCAGATTTCAACAGGCTATTTTCTTTCATAGGACTTTAACATCATGGTTATCAAGCCCAGGGTGAATTTAGTACAGTGTATGTGAGCTTCGGTCCTGGAGTTAATTGATGGCTGTCAACTTCCAGTAACTTGTTACCTTCCAAACTGTACCACCAAGAATTACTAGCTTTGGAGTTGGAAATGCTGACTGTTGTCTCCTTCCTTTTCCTTTTTCTGTCACACTGCTCTTTGTTTTCCAATGGCTTCTCCATGAACTTATGGTTCTAGTAGCACAGGACAACATTCTTGCAGTACTGAAGAAAATTTAAAACTCAGTATCTGGCCTCATTTTAAATATACATTGTTTCATTAGATTTTGAGTGTTTTCTTGAAGGTATTAGTATAATGTATTTGCAAACTCCTACTCAAAAATAAGAGTCTTATTACCCATTAAAGACTTAAATAAGAAGGAATTCTTTATAAAGTATGTTTGAGAATATTATTGTCATGCCCTTGTCTTCAAAAGCAAAGGAACTTAGTATTTTACAGTGTTGGCTCTTGGATAACTCCAATAGAGCTGCAAAGCGAGGGTTACATCATATGGCCAGCAGTTGGGCTTATGCTGCTATGTCAGCTCCTGGGTAGCCTGAACCCACAGCTACAGAGGGAAGCAGAACATCAGGTATGCTGAAAAAAATTTCTCCAGGTTGCTCTGGGAATGCAGCTGCATTTCTGGCCCTGTTCTGCAATTACAGTGAGATTCTTGGGAAGCTGTTGTATTCATGGGGTGAAGATACAATATCCCACTTGTTGTCTGAGATGTGACACATTTTATGGCTCCAAACTGCAGAAGTACTGTGTGGCACCCGAAGTAGCG
>NW_010229438.1:6985-29945 GCF_000690775.1 Eurypyga helias
ACCTGCAACAATCACTGTAATACATATATAGTTGCACTGAACAAGCAATATAATTGACATTTCGTTCTGCTTCTGAATATTGAGTAAATGTGAGATCCTTATCCAAAGAACCAGTTTGATACAATTTTCCTGTGCTTAATCTCATTCAGAGGAAATAGGCCCTTTCCTCCTTGTTCCTGCTTTACTGATCCTTAGCTGTGCAAACCAGCTTGAAAGACTTTCCCAAATTCAAAGTTGGGACTGAGCTGCCCTAAATAAACCTCGTGAAAGGTGCTTAAGCCTGTGAATGAAAAGATAAGTCACTGGTTACCTAGTGAAATTGGACTACTGCAATCTGAGCTATTACAGGCCTTGTGTGAGAATGTCAACACAGGTTAGTAAAGAGTTCAGACAGCTACTTAGAAAAAAACCTCCTAGAGCCATAGTCTTAGATTGACGAGGTATGTTAGGTGCTAAAGACCAGGCTTGCTGAAGAATTCTCTAAATTCTGAAGTACTTCAGCTGTAGGGATTAGATGTCTTGATTTCAGCTCACCCTCAGAGGTGTGCACACTTCCTGCAAGGACCTGTGAATAGCATCCATTCTCTAGCTAACAGTTGGGCAAATCTTCATGCATTTGCCCTTATAGGAGACATAACTTTAGTAATTCCCTACAAGATCAATATTTTTAGGAGCAAAAATTGAATGTAGTTCTGTTAGTCAAGCAGAATGTTTGGAGTGATCCCAGTGGATAATGTAAACTTAGTTGGAAGCTACTCGTGTGAAAGAGCAAGGATTAACAAAGTTAAGGGGAGAATATAAAAATCTTCTTACTACTCAGTTTATGTGCTGTTGTCCCAAATCTGGGTTCTTTGCCCTGTGTGCAGTAAGCTGATCCAGAGAGTTGAGGTACTTGTTTATTGCCTGTCTGGGCAGAGGTGGGTGCCAGGTGGTAACTCCGAAGAGCTAGCACACCTTTTGAGAAATAAGCCAGTCTTGCATACCAACTAATTACAAAGGAGAAACCACCACAGTCAATGATGAGTCAGTCATGCCTTACTCCTGTCTTCATCAATGTAAGCGGAAATTTGCCATTCTCTTATTTTGAGACTCCGATTGTCTTTGTTGGAGAGCAGTTTGGTGCTATGGGGTCTGACCTGAGGACAAGCTTCCGCCCCTGGGGCCATTCCCTCCTGTTCCCCAACTATACAAGCCTGCCTGGTTTTGAAACCCTGAGTGTGTGACTGTTAACCCTTTTCTTTCGACAACACTATCTCATTAAATTTTTGTAATGCCTGCGAGTTCTGTTTTTCCCCTTGCTAGGATTGCTGGCTTTATTCCCTTTCCTCCAATAAAAATGCAGGTTCTTAGCTCTGAAGAACCTGGCTCTGATAAGAATACACTTGTTGAGGAGTTCGCTTTCTCCTCTTGCCTCTTCAGGAAAAAATATATCTCCTGTTTATAGCAAAAGTTAAATCATGGTGTATAGGGACTTCAGGTACAAAAATCTTGATCCTATCTTTATTTTGAGAAAGGTGGACTTGAAAACCTTTGCTAGAGTTGCAGACAAACCATTTAAAAATTTCGCAGGCTCTCTTACATTTGAGGGATTCACCATACCATAAGAAAAACCATTTCTTGAGTGTTACTGGAATCATTTCAGGTGGTGTTTGGTTGTGAGAGTGTTTCCCCTTCTGACTTTTGAAATCCCTCAAAGGGAAGGGGAAGAACATTTGAAGCTTATGTTACTAATTTAAACCTTAATGACGTTTTCTGGATTACTGAGTAAACCAATGTGCTTTTCCAACACGAAGCTTTTTGTTTTAAGCTTCACTTCCTGATTTTTACCTTAAACTAACAATGGGTAGAACTTAAAACTTTTTTTTTTTTTAGGAGCACAAGCCTTAGAAAGGAAACTGTTTCACATACTGAGTGTTCCTGCATTTCTCTTAGCTCTTCAGTTATGTCGTATCACCTGAATAATTCTCTTGGTGCCTTCTAGTCCTAACCAGGTGTTGTGCTGAGCAGAATGAAATTTATAGGCTTGAACTGTCTTCTAGTTTCGACTGAAAATACTGATAAAAATATAATTCTTGTGCTTAACCAGTGTCTCTTATTTCAGGGGGAAGATTCCTGTAACGTGATAACTTACAAGTAACAGTTCCTTATCATGGCTGAACTGTCAGCTGAAGAAATTCAGCTGAGGGCCAACCAGGTCACTGATGAGGTAAATATTATAGGAAGCCACCTGGGATTACATACTTATCTGTCAAGATTACACTGTCTTTTAACAATAAAGACAGTCTAGGGTAGTGATTCTGCAAGGGTATAGCTGAATGTTTCAACTTCTTACTTTACTTGGTAAATAATAGAAGTGAAAACTACATAAAAGTAGAAATTAATTTAAACTTCTGAATTGTAAAGCTGTTTGACTGAGTAGTGGTCACCCAGTTCTTGTTACTGAGACAATGCAGGCTGTGGACCTACACTGTTCTTAATTATGTTGATATTTCATGACATTTTTTGTTGAACTAAAAGTTATTTGAATAATAATGACTTTCCAGTGGGACAAGCAAAGTACTAGCAAGTACTAAAAGCTAAGGCTTTACTAGCTACTGAAAAAAACTAGCGTGCTGCCACTGTGACTGTGTTGTGGCATCTATTACTTATAGACAGGCCGATGAACCTTCTTATACTAGTTGGCTTACCGATAACAAAGACTTTCAGACACTCATATATACTGTTAATGCACTCATTTTAAAATTCTCATTCTAGTCTTTGGAAAGCACAAGGAGGATTCTTGGTTTGGCCATTGAGGTAAGGAAAAACTTCTGACTTCTCTGGGGATTTATTAGTTGAAGAAGCAGCATCTTAACTGTCACAAAGTCATCTTAATCACTTTTCTTGTCTTTCTCAAACTTTTGCTGAGAACAGCACATCATTATTAGATGTTGCTGCTTTAATTCAGTAGTAGAGTTTGAATGACTTTACATAATGTGAAAAACGTTAGTTCTAAGTCAGATCACAGGGGGATTAAAGTCCTCTTTTCCTGTTTTCCTATTAAGCAAAATGGCCTAATGTCCAAATGCTACAGATGAGTTATAAGAAGTCTTATGTGATGGTCAGTTATGGGTTTGGTTGCTGTGTCATGTGCTTCTTGTAACACTTACCATTTGTATTTTAGCCCACTTTGCCTGCAAACAGTGTGAAAATGTCTTGCTTTGAAGAGGAGGTTAGGGTGGGGTAGTAGAGGGTAGGGCTGCTTTTGCTTGTAAACAAAAGTAATTCTACTTACACCTTCTTACAGTCTGCTCATCAGTTTTAACTTTAAACATAGTTAACTATGATGAAACTCTTCACACCCTTGTATGTGACTTGAAACAGATAAATCTGTATTTCGGGTTTATCTAGGTGACATTGTGAGGAATCTGTTCCTCCACACTATTAGGGCTTGCATGCCCCATTGTAAAACTGACTGTAAGATTACTTTTGTTCTGTAATTTCAAAAAATACAGAGCATCCTGTTGCTAGAGAGTGAGATAAGATGGCTGATAATCAGCTCTGGTAGACTTAATAGAGCTCAACTGGTTCAGCAAGACAATTTTCTGTACTTGAATATGCCACAGACAAGCAGGAATCCAGAGGCTAAGCAGTAATGCCTTTGAAAGCTCATCCCCAGACTTTTAGTGCTGAAGACTGGAGTCAGTTTATTGTCACTGTGAGAGGACTGAAAAATAATCCAGAGAATAAGGACCCCAAGTGTTTGACTACTGCTTTAGAGCCTGTAGTCACTGTCGAGACAGTAGCAGGTGGCTGTGGAACTGAAGATGCTACTATTATCAGTGAGGCATTAGAATCTGCATAGCCTCATGAATACCTCTCAAACACAAATGTTAAGAATATGTAATGAGCCTACATAACTTCTCTTGGTATCACAATTTGGTGACTCATAGAAGATTAAGTAACCCCTACCGCAGAGAGTTCTATGCTGTTTAGTTTGCAATCAGAGCACGGGTGCAACTTGTGTGCTGGATTCAAGACTTTGAGCCAACAAAGAGCTGTACTGTGGTATATTCTTCACTGCTCATTTCTTTTGCTTGGTTCTAAAACTAGTGATGGGCTGTGCTTCTCCTGATTTCTTCTGTTGAATTCTCAAGGATGGTTTTGCAGGCTTTTTGCTTTCTTTTATATTGGCTTCCAGGACTTGTCAGCCACATTGAAAGGTGTGGGGATAAAGAATGAACTAAGTACCAGTTTTCGAAACAAGGCACAGCTAGGATTACCTCTTTAGCTTGACATTGTAATACTCAGATTGAACTATGACAATAACATCTTGTTGTAATGTTAAAAAACACACTCACAAAAATCCCACCGAGATGGTGTAACAGGTGAGTTATCAGCCTAACACAGCATCTAATTTGAACCTTTGCGTAGCTTTACTACAGAAGTTATTCCTAGCACAGTGGTTTATTATGAACTTGGCTGGCTTATCAAATGTACGGGTTGATTCTGCACTGCTGTATTGAAATCTGGTTTTATATCTGCAAATAATTTTTTCTGCAGTCCCAGCATGTTGGCATCAAAACTATCACCATGCTGGATGAACAAGGAGGTGAGTTCTTTCTTCCTCTAACACTAAAAATCAGTGTTATGCCTAAGAAAAAGGATTATCATTCAGGGGTTGTTAAGAAAATGAAGACTACTTATGTGAAAATGAGATTTGCTAATTGGTTATTCCCATGTGTTTGTAGCATTTAAATAGAGGTAGTGTTTACACAGAGGTTTTAAAGTAGTTGAGAGATGTTGTTAGTTACCGCATAATACAGCTCTGCTACAGAAGCTGTTCCTTTCCACCATATCACAAATGGCAGCATTTTATTCTAAAAGCAGCAAAAGAAATGCTGTCCTAAGGATAAGGACAGTATTCTTAGTACAGTAAACAAGACCTATCACTTAATATCTTTCTTGAAAATAAAAAAAAAAAAAGCCCAGAAGGCAGGAAAGGCAGCAGGCATTAGTTTTTGGTATAAAGAAGGAACTGAAATTTGTAAGTTCCTGCTTGAAAGAAATGTTAATGTCCTGCTCCCACCTTCTGCCAATCCATGTTTATTCAGGTTACTTGTTTCTGTTCTAGAACAACTAAATCGCATAGAAGAAGGCATGGACCAGATAAATAAGGATATGAGAGAAGCTGAGAAGACAATGACAGAGCTCAGCAAATGTTGTGGGCTCTGTGTCTGTCCCTGTAACAGGTCAGTTAAATTGGTATCTGGGTCTGAAGTGCTAGAATATTCCCAACAGCTACTGTACTGGGAGAATGTCTCTAATAAGAGCTAATTAAAAAATGCTTTCTCTCTAGGAAAGGTGACTGTTTTGGTTTGTAGAGGTGCACCCTTTTAAAACTGTATGAGAGTAGCTAAAGCTTACTTACATCTAACCATGCATTGTATCCCTTTTAGTGGAAATATAGCTGCTGTATGACATCCTGCACAACTGTGCTCTAACCGCCTTAAAGCTTACATTTAGTAGAATACTGTCAGTGTCCATGAGACCAAATTGGACTGCAAAGATAGCTATATGTAAATGCCTGTCAGTTTGAAATTTGACTCCAAAAGTGGGTGGGTGGGTGGGTTGGTTGGTTGGTTTTTCACAAAGGTACTTTTGTACTAAATTAAAAACCAGACAAATTGTTTTGGAGAAGGAGAGTAATGTTTGTTCTCTAGGGAATTAAATGTTCATGCTTTAGGCAGGAAGAGAGTAGGAGGACAGATGTTGGTGTTAATCTTTCACTAGAGACTACATAAATTTTTGCAGACCTGCTTCACAGTACCTTTATAGCATCAGTGTTATGGCTACCATATCCAAGTTAGTTAACTAATCTTTTGTACGGCCCTTGATTTGTACCTCTTAACACCTGAACAATGATCTGAAATTATAATGATAAGGAGAAAAAAATATATTTTTTGGAGGTGTGCAGTGAAGTAACAACTTGATTTGTGTGAATTGGATGTGATCATAGCTCTTGCAAGTGAAGGAGAGAAATTGTGACCACTGAAGACAATTTATGTATTTGCTCATTTTTAGCTCTTAAGCATGAGCAAAAAATCTTGCAAATCAACTGAGAGGTAGCAGAAATTAAGGTAAAAAAATTCCTTGGAGTAGCTGAGTCTGCTTATCCAACGGAGTAATACTTTGAGGATCATTTAGGATAGATATGAATATTTTAAAGCTGAAGGTCTTAGAGCTTTAAGTACAGGTTTTAAGGCTGAAGGTCTTAGAGCTTTAAGTACCTTCAAAAGGTAGATAGTTCTGTCCTGACCCCTGCATAGGTGTGCTTACTGCTTTGTATTAGTTTTATCAAGCTGATGGACTTTGAACATTTTGATACAGTCAGTCTTTTGTTTTCTGTAGTTGACAGTCTTACTTCACTGCAGTTATTGACACTGAGCAAGATAGGAATTTATCAGTTCTTGTGGCACGCCAAATACACAGATAACAAGGAGAGAGATAATGAGTTATGTACCAAAATGGGCAGTAATGTGCAGTAAAATCTACTAGATAAGTAGAGGGCAATGAAGAAGAAACTGAGTGCCTTTCATATATCTACTGGTACATCAATCTTTCTGTCAGTTTTTTGTCAACCACTTATATCCAAAGCTTTTAATTTTTTGCATAAAGCTAAAATTGGAACACTTACGGAATTAAGTTCTCATTTTTCTTAGGTTTAGACTATTTATAAAAGCTTTGTGAAAACACCTCTTAGGTTTAGAGGTTTTAGCTTTTATTTATAAAAGCTTTGTGAAAACACAAAATATAGGCAGTACACTAATATAATCTATGTACTACTAATAATAATTTACCTGTTTGCCGGTCTTTACTATTCTTTCTTCTTTATTTTCTCCTAACACTGATGCTTGCTTTCTAAAAATGAAGACTAGGATATGAAGCTGTATTCACTTAACTGGTGAAAGTGGATTTTAGGACAAGGTCAGTCTTAATAGTGCAGATGCACATTTAACCAGCTGTCTGAAGTGATGCTTCTGTTGGGTTTGTGCTTGCACGTGCATGATGTCTGCATGCATGCATCCTTGTGACTGTGATGTATTGTAATAGTGATGTGAATAGAAAATGTAAATTACTATAGGGTGCATTAGTTCTGGAAATGTCGAACTGCCTGAGCCCTTGCTGGTGTGACAGGTTGTATAAATTGCCTTACTCTTACAGAAATGAAACAGGGGAAAAGTGAATGTATAGTCATTTGAAAAACAGCTCTTTAAAAAAAATCAGGTGGTGAGAAGCTTAGTTTGAGAACAACTTTGTTTATAGCTGTCTGCCTAAGTTTTCAGGCCACTTGTTCACTAGATTCATCAGTTACCTCTGGCACCTGACTTTGCTAATCCAGAAGACAAGCATACAAAGCTCTCCTGCTGTGAATGAGCTTTTCACCTGTTCTCCTGCTTGCGCTGTGTATGCACAAGGAGCTAGAGTTGATCAGTTCAGGTTTCTTTAGGGTTCTGCTGCGTGCAACAGTTCCACTATGAACTGAGAAATTCTATTTCTTCATCTTGAGGTACTCATGCTAGATTACCTTTCATAGCATCTGCCCTATGAAATACAATTTTCCCTTTTGGTTCCATAAACTCCTGAAGAGTGAGGGGAATATTTCTTCATTACAAGTAATTTCACACTTCAGATTTGAAACATCTGGGCTACTGAAAGGCACTACAGATATAGAAATTGATTTTTCCCTGTAATTGTGAAGTTACGTGTACTGAAAGACACTACAGACTTCCCTTCACAGGCTTTTAAACAAGCAGAACAGTGGCACTGGAGTCTAACTTCACACCAGCTTTTAAACTAAAGGTTTAGGGGTCATGAGAACTGACCCAATTTAGATCAGTTATTTTTCTGTTATATTTTCTTCCCCTCTTACTTTTATGGGTCTGTGATTCTTGAGATTGCTTCGTGTCAGTGTGCTTTAATTTTTTTTTCTCTCCTGAATTGTGTGGTTGGTTTGTCTGTTTAATGGAGTTACTACAGTTGAATTGCAGAATGAAGGAGCTACTTAAACACGATTACTGTTATTTCATAATTAAAATTAACCTGAGAAACATTACCTTTTTTTTTTTTTAACAGACCTGGCAGCAGAAAATGTTCACTAAACCAGTAGAGATTAGTGGGTTTTTTGCATAGTGTAGCTATTTGTATTTGAGGGATTTTTTTTTTCCTTCATCCCCATTTTTTTTTTTTCTGAAAAGTAACTAATCCTGAGTGCGGACTAACTCCTGTTGTAAGTGCAGCTTTATCTTACGACAGTGCAACCCTTCCTGTGACCTGTCGTAAGCTTCCTCTTTTCTGGTAGAGTGTATTACTTTAAGGAAATTACTGTACTTGTACTAAAGCATAAGACCAAATTAATCCCTGTTCCTAGAGTAACTCAGTTACATTTGTACTATCGCGATACAAGAAATACTATTGTATAGACAAGGCATTGTCTGTACCAAATCTAATCTACCAGGCACAAGACAAATATTTTTGAAAATCCTAGATTAATACAGGACTTCAATCAAGAAGCCATATTTCTGATGTAGCAGTTCAGACTTCTTCTCTTTATGGAGCAGGACAAAGAACTTTGAGGCTAGCAAGGCATACAGAGCAACGTGGGGAGATGGAACGGAGAACTCTGCAGATCATGTGATAACCATGCCACCAAGAAGTATAAATCAGCAGCAACCTCAGAATTACGGAGGACCAAGTGGAGGATATATTACAAGGTTTGCTTTTCATATATCTCAGTCTTAAATGCAGAAATCCTAAGTGACTAGTTGTCAGCTGCTTTCAGGTGCATTTTAGGTGAAGTTGCTAAGTAGTAGGGTTTTTTAATGCTGCTTGGAGGAATTATTAGTGCTTGGAAAAGGAGATGACAGACACCTACACTTTCAGTATGGTATGCTCATCTTATACTTTGGTTTGGTTTTTTTTCCTAGTGGTGGTATTATCAGTGTTTCTAGGTGTGAGGACTATAGAACTTTAGTGCTCAGCTATTGAGGGGACTGTTAAAAATGACAAGGATTTCTTGTCATGAAGTATATTTGAGACAAACTCATGTATTAAACTTCCTTTGATAGCTGTTATTGTAACTTCTAAAGCTATAATAGCTGTAATATTATACATATTACAGCTGTAAAGGCAGGTAGCTTAGCACCTCTTTTTGGGCTGCTTGCTTGGAGTACATGGGGGTTTAAAAAGGCGAAAACATACCTTGGCACTAATACATTGCCTGTCAGATAACTGTGCAACAAAGTATTTCTATTAAAGTAAATCTGGGGTAGGGAAAAGCAAGTTCTTGATTCTTGGAAATATTGTCTTAATTATTTGAACAGGATAACAAATGATGCCAGAGAAGATGAAATGGATGAAAACCTTGCTCAAGTGGGAAACATTCTTGGAAACCTAAAAAACATGGCTTTGGATATGGGCAATGAGATTGATACCCAGAATAAACAAATAGACCGAATAAACGTGAAGGTAAGTGTCAAAGCTGTTCTCTGCCATCAGCGGTTGTTACTGAGAAATTACAAGGGATGGGCTCCCTGCCCCATCTGCCTGTGTGTGCAGTAAATATGCATTAAGGCTATACCATCCTCTAGGTTGCAGTGATTTGAACGAGAGAGATAACCTTGGTGCTTGCGTGTGTAGCTGACAATTCAAATGCTTCAGAGTGCCAGGAAACCTAAAAATACAGCACAGGTCACTGCTTACTCAGAAAACAGCTCAATTTGCTTGGATCAGAAGGGCAGACACTTACTGGAGGTGTAACTGGGAGATTGTTCCTTGTAGGGCACTTTGTATGTGGTAGGGAATAGGGATTTTAAACAATAGCAAGATTTTTGTGGAGTTCTTAAAAAGCCACTATAATCATTGAATGTGAAGTAAACCAGGTAATTCGTGGCCCTAATTCTCATGGGCAGGTTAATATTGGGGATGGGGAGACTTTGAGGAAAAAAGGTTTTATAGGTGCACAGGGACAGTTCTGACCTCATCTGCACATGAAGTTAGTCGTAGCCAGCCTCATCACTTCTTATTATTAATTTTATTGTTTTAAAGATTAACTTCCCAAAATGCAAGTCAGATATAAATATAGGGGGGAGGATCAGAGGTAAACCTATGAGGAAGTTAGGCATATTTTAGAAATCCCCATGTTCTGAAATTAGAAGTTTTTACAGATATCTTGGTTAAGAAAGGAAATGAAAGCTTTAATGAATAGTATATATTAAAGATTTTAAAAAGCAGAAGAGAACACCAATAGCTGTCAAGTAATAGAAATGAGACAAAATGGGAAATTAAAGATACTACTGAAATGCCCAGTAGGGTTAAAAGCAAGAGGAAGGGAATTTTCTCAAACATACAGAGTTACACAAATGATGGTTTTATCTGTCAGCATCTCATTGTTTTTTTTCTAGTAATTTAGGTGTTCTGGTATGAATAAGGCCAATCAAGATGATTTATGGTAGATATATTAATTGTCTTTCATCATTCCCAGAAACTACAGATCTTAGGTGATTATGAAATAAAAAAGAAGTCAAACCTTTTCAAGAACATTAGAAAGTTTAACTGGAGTTTAAAATGAGGTGTGAAATTCTTCAGGCTTATAAAGTGGACTGAAAATTGCTTGGCCAAATTAACTGCAAGTGGAAATTATTGTTTCTAGCAGTAGTGTGTCCAGTAGTTTCAAGTACCTGTTTTGGCCTGATGCTCTTTCATTTCAGTGGTTTGAATAAATATTGCTGATCAATTCTTTCTATAGTTTTCCTGACTTGCTGAGGCAACCTGTTCTATGTTTTGAGGGTCAGATAAAGACTAAGAGCTGTTTCTCCTGCATCTGTTTCTGCTGAAATTGACAGCATATGCTGGCAGGAGGGGGGTGTGTGTGATTTCTTCTAGCCTCTAAAAGTTGCTCCCCTTCTGTCTACCACCATGAAAATACACTGCAATTCAGAATTTCATGTCAGTTTAAATTTTTAAGCTGTTTTGCATGTAGTCTGGAAATGACCTACAAATTTGTCTTTCAGGCTGATGTGAACAGGGAGCGCATTGAGCAAGCCAACGTCAGAGCCAAGAAACTAATTGACAATTAAAGCCTGCTATCATTGTTGAATGACAGTGTCTCTCCAGCTGCAAGCCACCATATTCATGGATCTGTGAAACTTCTACTATTCTGAAATAAGAGGGGCTGGCAAAAATGAAGCAGTACCCTTTCTATAAGGATTGATTTTTCTTTCTTTTTTCTTATTGCTTCATGAAAACATGGCCTTGACACCAAGAAAGCAGCCAAGATAACTTCCTACTAGTCTGCCTTCACTTTCTCTAAACTGCTCAGGGCTAAAAATGTTACAGCTTTGAGAACCTTCTTGCAGGCTTTATTCCCCTTCCCAGTCTCTTTCTGTTTTTCCTGCACCCCAAATACAGTCCTTCATTGAAGTTGAGCAGGCAGGGTAACCTGAATTCACAGTTGTGTGAAGTTGGAGAGGGCACTTTGCACTGTTTGAAATACCTCATATGTTGAGTGTCTTCACTAAAACAGGGACTTGGTAAGTATTGTCTGACTTGTGTCTCTAGCAGGCTAACCGTAGTTTTACAAGCCAAGCCACGTGATTGGCTTGGGGTTGAGTTTGTGGATTACAGAATTGAAGAGGCCCACTACTTACTACTTACGGGTTGAGGGCTTTAAAACACTTCTTAACCACAGAAATTTTGATATCAAGAAAACTGGAGGGATATACATACAGGTTTCCATTTCTTCACTGTAAATTGACTTTGGTTTGGAGGTCATGACTAGGAAGTCATTGTTCTGATAATATTTGTGTGTATCTACCTGATCTAAACCCCATGCACATGTGAGTAGAAGAAAATAATCTCCCTAAAGTATTTATTTGATGGCAACTTTCACGCCCCTCATCTAAAAGTTAATGTTTAATGATGCATCTGAAACTGGAAGTAACTGAGTAGAAAAGCATGCAGCGCTCTTGCGTCCTGTACCAGATGGTTTGGGCCAGTTTTCTCTGGAGTTCAGTTTATGCCTTTCTCCAGTGCAAAATTATGACTGAGGCAGACTGTGCTCTCATCAGTGACTTTGGGGCAGCTTCTTAAACCTCCTGAAAACAGAGAAGCTTATTATGAAACTTCTTTGTCACAAGCCTGGAGGAAGCAGACCTTTTTAAGGACTGTATGCTAGTTTTTAATAAACTAGTTCCAAATATATTCCTGGCTAGTTTATTATTGCAGACTTTAGGACTGGCAGTTGGGAAGATGGCATGTGCAAGTCGCTTGCGACTACAATATTCCTGTTCGGTTGCAGAATAAAGGAGTTTCTGGTTAGGTGAGGTTAAAGTGCTAAAAGTTTTAGATTTTGCTGTAATGTAATCAGATTTATTCCCAGGATTTTCTCAAATTCTTTTTGGCAAATAAATTGCAGGTAACCTGTGTAACTTTAGCCACCCAGCTGTATACTGTGCCTGTTTCAAAGGTGAAAACAATGCTTTGGACTAACCTGGGATACTCTGTGTTGGATGGCAAGTATCTTCAAACCAAATCAGTTGGAGGAATAATTAAAACTAATAGCATTACGGAGTGGTTTTTTGGAAGGACAGTCCACAAGTATCCTGTAGCGATTAATAATGAAACCCAGGGCTAGAGGCATGACACTAATCTGACATGTAAGACAGCGTAAAGTGTTCTAGTTTTCTTTTTAGTAGAAATAGTCAGTATTACTGATATATTCTCAGTTCACTCCCAGGATAACTTGGTATTTAAAGAAACACCCCTCCCCACCCTCCCAAAAAAAAACACCAATAAAAACCAAAAAAAAACCCCACACCAAAGGATGGAGCTGCTGCATGTAAATAGGCCAGTGGTAGAGCGTCTTACATGAATAGGGTGAAGTCACTTTTAGGGGACTGGATACTTCAGTAGTGTGTGTTTTGGCTTCTGTCCAGCAATTACTGGAGGCAAGAAAGCTAATTAATTTCAAAACTTCATTTACAAATGGGGTAGATAATGAAGATTGTGCTTAAAAACACAGGTAGCAAAGAAGTAAGATCATCACATAGTAAATTTCTAACAACCCCTTGCTTGGGAAGGCGTAACGGGTGTGTATGCTATTTTCCTTCTTGGAAACTTCAGGTTAACCAAAGGAATGTTTGCTGCTGGTTGTGAAAACAAAATACACGTTATTTCATGGTGGTTGTCTCCTGGAACAGAAGACTAAAGTGGTTGGTTACCTTATTCTGCTTGCAACAGTGCAAACCTGCTCTGTAGCATCTGGACATTCCAAACACTGGAATGTGTTTCTGCCTTGTAATAGCAAGTCCATGTTCTTGACTTCCCTGAGTTCTAACAACACATCAGCATGGTGGCTGAGAGAATGCTGTGAGTGGCGTTATCAGAATTGTAGTACTGCAGTGGATGCCACCCAAGGAAATAATTCTCGTGTCTCTAAGCTTGAGTATTAGTGGAATATCAACATTATTTTCTGATGCAGCAAGAGCCCAATCCACGAGGGAATGAATGCATTTATGTTAGTGAACAGCAGACGCTGCTGCTTGGATTGTCTTACTGTTGTCTGTAGAATAGATGCTTCTTTTCCACCTCTGTGGGATGGAATCAACACTTGTACATCTTTGTATTTCTGAATGCTGTTAAGAATGAAGGTTTACAGTTTCCGCTGTTGATTGTTAAACTATATGTTGTGCACAAAAAATACACACTTTGAATGTGTTTTAAAACTGTTTTCTCTTGGAAAGGTCTTTGAGTTTCCTGTCCTTGAAAAACTTGGCAGAACTAGTTGCTGCTGTGGGACTGGGAAGTTCCCCTTCTGTTTTTATTTAGCAGAAATCCTAATGCTAACAAAGGAATGGGTGTGGCTGGGAAGAGAGGAATAGTGAGATCTTTTTGGTTTTTAACACTCTAGCTTCTGTCCCTGCATAATCAACATCACTTAACTTCACACCGTGAAATGTATCCATCTCTTCTTTGGAAGACTGGTTTGACATGGGAGCGCACTTCCGAATGATGAGGGAACTAAGTAAACTGAAAACTTTCCATTCGAGCATCGGTAACAGATGCCGAGCAAATGCATCGTCTAGTTGTCTGCTGCCCATGCAGTTTCGCTTATGAGGCGATTTAAATTGTATCTTCTCTGATACTGGAGCCTCAGATTCCCAGAATGCTATTTGGGGGGTGGGGAGGAGGCGAGGGAAGATGCAGATGTGTTGACTTGCAGCAGTTTTGAGCTGCAAGGGAGAACAGCGTTATCTGGGGACAGCTTGGAAGAAGTACTTCCCATAAAGCACACTTCTACCAGTAAGTCACTGGGGGGTAAAAAGAAAAACCAACCACTGGCACATGTAACTATTCTGAACACACAGCTCCTGCCCCTGCTTAAATGATGGTAATTGGTAAATTCAAGCTAGCCTACTCCTTGATGAAATGTGAATTCAGCCCCTTACCACCGGGGTAGCTACAGCATGACCTTGTGCAGCAACTTGCAGAGCTTTCCTCCTTGAAGGCTGTAGGGTGAAAGAGTTTGCTGTTGACACAGTGCAGGCACTCGCAGTTGCTAATTCACCTTTGCCACGCTAGCCAAATGCGGATTGAAGGGATGGATGAGAAGTGTGCCTTGCTGCAGCGGAAGACTGGAGAGCAAGCGATACAGGTCAGAAACAAAACGTGAATGGTTTATATTGTTAACTGGGGTAACACGTTTTCTACCCTAACTCCAAAACGAAAAAGCTGCAAGTGTAACTGTGCATGGAAATAGGATTGTTTTATAGCACCTCTTGTAGAGTGGGGGTGGTGAGAAGCGTAAAACTGAGAAACTCCCAAAACAAAACTAGGTTACATATGGTGCTCGATGTACAGAATGATGTTCTACTAAGTGACTTGGTCACAGTTACCTATTGCTGTGAGCTGGAACACGTGAGGGTATTGGCCAGCTTTCGTCTTGAAACAGAAATAGTCTTCCTCTGTTGTGGAACAGATTTGGTTAATGCAGGACTAACTCAGTGCCGTGCAGTGTTTTCGCTTTTTGCTTTATGAAACTTTTGATAGCTGTCCTAACTCCAAGGTGCCAAAGGAGCGTAGCGATTACTAACTGAAAGGTTTCTACGTGTGCTAGTGATCACATAACTGTAGACTTCTCAAATACTCCCAATACTTCCACACTACTTGTACGAAGCTGAATAGATTTCTGACTCTATAGGGCCTGGTGTGATGGCAACATCCAGGTTGTGTTCTTAAAGCACCTCCCTAGTCAAATCTTGGAAAAAACAAAGTAGCCTTGTAAAAGTTGTCTCTGTCTACTACTTCCTACAGGAAGCTAGTAGTTCTTCCATAAAAACTAATGTGTGGAATGGGGGTTATTAGTAAAAGTGGTTCCCTTTTTAAGGATGGATCACATACATCCTTTGAATAAGGAGACAATGTTCCCTAAAACATACTTCTAATAGGTATTTCTAGGTAAGAATTCAAATTAGACAGCAGTGAGGTCAGGGAACTAGACACCTGTGCACCTTATAAAAGAAACCCTTAACGCTAATCTTAATTATGCCGAGGAAAAAGATTAACACAAAGATCACTTCATTTTTCTTAACTGTGGGTGGCATAAGATGTTGCATACATGTAATGATTACATCAGCAACATCAAGGAGCTTCCTGGCTCACGCAGGAAAGCGTAAGTGTAGAACAGTAGGTAATGCAGGACAGTCTCATTAAGAATAGACGCATCCATACTTATCCTGCCAAGAAATCACAGAATGGTTTGGGTGGGAAGGGACCTTACAGGCCATCTAGTTCCAGCCCCCCTGCCATGGGCAGGGACACCTTCCCCTAGACCAGGTTGCTCCAAGCCTCATCCAGCCTGGCCTTGAACACTTCCAGGGATGGGGCATCCACAGCTTCTCTGGGCAACCTGTTCCAGTGCTTCACCACCCTCTCTGTGAAGAATTTCTTCTTAAACTTCTTTCTCAGTGAAGTTTTACTTAGTACTTACTGTTTTGAGTGTGCAGAATTGCTACCAAAGTGCTGACTCCTCTGCGCTTTCAGGGCAGTTGAAGTACAGCTGTTACGAACAACTGATGGAACCCAGTACCTAAGTGATGGCTTTCAGGGATAGCCTAGTGCTACTTGTTAAAGTGACAACAGCAGCGGTTACACCAAATGAACTGATTTTTTGAAAGTTATTTACTAAAATAAACAAGTACATTTTCCTTTCAGTATAAGTTACAGAATTGCATAAGTTTTTAGCTCTTTCTAGATGCTTTTGGTAAGAAGGCAGCAGCAGCAGGCTGACAACTACAACTTCTGGCATCACTCTGTATACAAGGAGTCAGTGCAAGGTGGTTATATTTTCCAGCAATACATGTTTTTAGTGAATATATTGAAGGTGAACCTCATTTTTATTTGATAGTGCTCAAGCAGAAGTGGACTGTAGTGCAATTCAAAAAAAGAAAGCCTGTACAATAAAATATGAATGAAGGATGCTCAAACCAGGATTTGTTCACTGGAAGCAGTTGATAAACTTCGCCACAACTATTTGTGCTTCATAAAAAACAAACAAACAACTTACAAAGGTTATAACCTAAAACCTCATTTGTAGAAGTTCCCTGTACAGTAGTGCTTACTGCAAGACATACAGTGTTTCACATCTGCTTTGGTGGTAGAACTTCCATGTGCTATCATGGAAAAATGTTTCCAGGAGGAATAATCGCCTTACAGCACAACAGCCAACTTCCTGACAAAAGGGAACTGACAACTTTGAAACGCTCATTCCCTTTCTCTGTTAAAGAACAAGCCCTGACAAAGGAGAACAGGTATTGCCTTAAAAGCTACAGTAGCACAAAAATCAAAACTGGCCCCTGAGCAGGTTCATCAGTTCAGTACCCATGTTCTCTACTTCAAGTTTATTCAGCGTGGCCTTAACAAACCGTATCGGTCTACTAGAGGAGGAGTACTCTGATCATCTTCAGTCTTGGTTTAAGTCAGTGAAGCAGGTGCTCCAATCACTAACCCTTCTTACTGGAATACACAGGGTCAGAATAACGATCATGCAAATTTCTTCTTTGTAGCTGTAAATCGTTCCATGTACTACAAAGAAAACAACAGAAAAACAAGTCTGAGATTCAGAAATTAATATGACATTCACTCTTGAAAGCAACTAAAGTTCTGCTCTCCAACTCAAAAGCGCTCTGCATCCAAAGCACATTTGCATTTTCCAGACACAAACATCAGATCTTTAATTTAAAACAAACCAACTTTCTGCGGTAATTCAGATTGAATATTTTAGAAAGGAAGTCCTGACGGTGCTGAACAGCCAGATCTCACGTGTTACGGATGAACTTATGTTAAACAGTTAGGAATACTGTGTAGTAGGAAGCATCTGTTATTTTTTGGCCCATCAAAGGGAAGACTTACTCCTTCACACACCACTGACCACTAGCTATCCTTCAAAAGAAGCTGATGAAAGAACATTGATCCTGAATCCTATGAGAAAGTTAATCTTGGAAGAACTCTTGAAATTCTTTTCTTAGGTTAGTTATGAATCCAGTACCAGTGACAATACCAGCAGACTGTGCTTTTATTCACCAGCATAAAAACTGCGTATTGTGAGGAGGTGCTGGGAAAGGACATCACGAGAGGCTTCATTAAAAAAAGACAACCAAAACAAGACACAAACCTTGTCATAACCATCCAGTTCTCTGAGCTTCTTGATTTCAAAGAGGTTACCTTCTACTGCAAGCAGTGAGATCTGGGAATCGCTGAGGATACTTTGAGGAAGCATGCTGAGTTCTAGACAGTTTTCTTCTAAACGCAAGACCTTGAGGCGTGGACAGTGGGAGATCTGCACCGAGATCTGGGAAATCTGGTAGAAATTTAAAAAAACCCACCAAACACAAATAGAAAGGGGATTAAAATGTTAGTGAGCCACCAGTACTTAGTGATTTGTGCTTCAGACTAATACGAAACAATTATCATCCTGCAAATATAAACTACAATGACAGTAGCTACTTAACAACAGTGCATTTGCCACAATAATAATGGTCAAAAAATCCAAGTAATTTTTTTTCTACCATGATGACCAGTAACCTACACATATGTTTACCAGATTCCTACTCAAGAACTGTTCGAATAGTTTTTTGTATGATTACATTCAGGACTTGTTAATTAGTCAAATCAGGCAGTTGATGTGTCAGTACTCAAATTCTAGTTATGATTCCTCTTTTCCTCTGTGTCCAGGAGATATCTTAGCTATCAAGTTCTGAGAGTCTCAGCTTATGTTCCGTGGATGTACTAAGTCCCAGACAAACCACGCCCTAAATCTACACACCCGTAATACCTCAGTTACCAGACCTGATTCTGATTCAAATTGAGCTCAAGAGCCTGCAATTCTCCCACAGTGTCGGGTACGTTCTGGATCTGGTTTTTGGAAAGATCTACCACATCCAAGTGGCGAAGACCACAGAGCTGTGTAGGCACAGTCCGAAGCTGGTTTCCAGAAAGGCTCAGGGTTTTGAGAGCTGAAAGTTGTCCAAACGCGGCCGGTAGCTGCCTCAAGTGATTGCAGTTCAAGTGTAGTGTTTCCAGTTTTTTCAGTTTACACAGCTCCTCAGGTAAAGCAGCTAGAAATAAATGACAGAATAGAGATGAGCTAAACAAAAAGGTGTTAACATACATGCCCATTTCATTCAAATAAGCTTCTGCATGGATCACAGTAATTTCTCACAGGATTCCTCCTCATTTTTCCAATCAATGTACAAATCCTGCACAGAAACTTAAGCCCACTGGCAACACATGCTTTTTAACTATCTTCCATAAATATCTTAAAAATAATCTGCATACAAGACATACAAGTGCCTTCTTCAAAGGATGAAAACACTACTCCCGAGAGGATTTTAGCCCATCAGTTACACTCCTCACTAACCACATTGCCAACGTATTCCGTGACATTTGAAACACCGCACAATTCACAGCTTCGGGTCTGCTGCGGCCCTTTAAAGGTATTACCTCACTCAAACCGAAGTTCTCCAACAAATCATACCGTATCACACCAGCAGATAAGGCTCACCAGGTAAGCTCTGCTGGCGTTCACTCACCCCCCATTCTACCTACGTGCGTATACAACCTGCAGCGCTCTTGAGTTCCACTACAGAGTCAAAGAGGTTTGTAAATTACAGTTGTTTTTCAAAAAGACAGATAATGCACAACTGACAAAAAAATTAAGTCTTTTCACCTCATCCTAATTTTTCCACAAAGTTGGGCATTTGGCCAACAGAAATCGTGACAACCATTGAATGGCCAGCCACGTTTTCTACAGATTGTCTTCATTACCTGTTCTCTATGCAGGTACTAAACCATCTGACACTTACACCTTCCGATCAGGCAAGTCACAGCACAGAAATGTTTGATGGTTTTATGTACTTACGTGTCATTGTAACAACTAAGTTGGCAACTAGTTTTGCAGAATTTCTGGGTTTGTTTTTTTTTTTTCCCCTGTACCTGAATTCCAAAGGTTTCAGTTTACATGACTACACTCCCCATTTACCTCCTGTGAGAGTTAAATCATTAAATTTAGTTTCTGATCAGAGAAGTCAGGTTATTATTTCAAAAATCTGTGGAGACATTAACTAGCAGGCATACTCAGTTTGTTGTTGTTTAGAACAAGGCTCTTCAAAAAGGAAAATTTTCCTATGAGTGGTGGCAAGAGTTCTATTTTGTTGTTCGACAAGTCTATGGTCCTTAAGTTGCTTGTTAACTTCTGCAGATCTTCAGGAAACTATGGGAGAGAAAAAAGATACAGCATTTGAACAGTTGATACAACTCCGAATGTTCAAGTTACACAGCTTAAAATTATAACTGAAATTTGTATCGCTCTCACATACTGTCATATGTATCCCAATCACCCCAGTGTGCAGTGAAGTTGGCAAATTTGCTTAATATGTATTTTTAAAAGTATTTTTTCATCTGACAAAGGGAAAAGGGATGTAAAGGAGACACTAACATGTAGGAAGAGGAGTTTTTAAATCAAATAATTTAAATTAAAAAGGAAGAAGGAAGTACATGTCATGATTTAACCCCAGCTGGCAACTAAGCAGCACAAGCCACTCACTCACTACTCCTCCTGCCCCGGTGGGATGGGGAGGAGAAGCGGAAAAAAATGTAAAAACTCTTGGGTTGGGATAAAGACAGCTTAATAGAGCAGCAAGGGAAGAGAAAATTAATAATAATCATCATAATTATAACCATCATAATAGATTATACAAAACAAGTGATCACAACACAATTGCTCACCGCCAACCAACCGATGCCCAACCAGTTCCCAAGCTGCCATCGCTGCCCCCCAGCCAACTCCCCCTAGACTACATATTAAGCGTGACATCATATGGAATGGAATGTCTCCTTTGCCAGCCTGGGTTAGCTGTCCCAGCTGTGCTCCCTTCCAGCTTCCTGTGCACCTCCTCACTGGCTGGGTACAGGTCCCCCCAGCCCCCCTAGACTACATATTAAGCGTGACATCATATGGAATGGAATGTCTCCTTTGCCAGCCTGGGTTAGCTGTCCCAGCTGTGCTCCCTTCCAGCTTCCTGTGCACCTCCTCACTGGCTGGGTACAGGAAGCTGATAAGTCCTTGACAGTATAAGCAGGTCTTAGCAACCATCAAAACATACCAAAAAAATGTTGTCACATTATTCTCATGCTAAATCCAAAACCACAGCACTGTACCAGCTACTAGGAGGAAACTTAACCCTATCCCCGCTGACAGCAGGACAGTATGCCATGACACAAGCTTGTTTATGTTCTAGTCCTCTTGTGCATGTTACATGCGTGTCATTTAAAAATACAGCTGCTTAACAGCTGCATTTTAGCAGAGTAGGATAGGGAATTTTTTTCTCTTGCTTTCCTTTTTAAATATTAATGTAAACAATTTTCCTTGTTCTTACTTACATCCTGTACCACTCTCATCAGCACTTGTGACTGAGCTGAAAATAAGAAAAACCTGACAATCACCATCAGCGAGTCCTGTCAACAGAGCAGTGGTTTTGATGCTCTGTTGGTATGGCAGAGGAAAAGGGAAGAGAGAAGGTAGGAGAGTGGAAGAAGAAGAGTCTTCAAGGCCAGGCTGGATGTGGCTTTGAGCAACCTGGTCTAGTGCAAGGTGTCCCTGCCCATGGCAGGGGGGTTGGAACTAGATGGTCTTTAAGGTCCCTTCCAACCCAAACCATTCTATGATTCTATGATTCTAAGATACTTCAGAAAAGTCAGTCTATTACTGCAATATACAGTGATTTTGGCTATCCTGTGACTTGTTACTCAGCTTACAGTTCCAAGAGATTCTGTGTTTTTCTGCAGTTGAGACAAAGTCAAGACAATTTCCGATACATTTCAACATGCTTGCAGCGCAGTCAACAGCCTGTACAGACTAGTCGTATGACTACAACTAAATATAGCAGAAGTATATAAACGAGACAAATTGTGAAGTATCTTTCTAGGTTACAATACCGTTGTAAAATTTACATTTTTCCCTCAAGTTTACAGCCCTTTTTTAAACAGCACATCATGATAACTACTAATTCTTGAACATAAGGGATTCTAAATCATAGAATCATAGAATGGTTTGGGTGGGCATGGACCTTACAGACCATCTAGTCCCAACCCCCCTGCCATGGGCAGGGACACCTTCCACTAGACCAGGTTGCTCCAAGCCTCATCCAGCCTGGCCTTGAACACTGCCAGGGATGGGGCATCCACAGCTTCTCTGGGCAACCTGTCCCAGTGCTCCCCACCCTCTCCGTGAAGAACTTCTTCCTGATATCTAATCTAACCCTCCCTGCTTTCAATTTAAACCCGTTACCCCTTGTCCTGTCACTACAGACCCTTGTAAAAAGTCCCCCCCAGCTTCCTTGTAGGCCCTTATGTAGCATAAGCTCATGAGCATACAAGTGCCCTGACAGATAAATCCTCAATCAGATGACAGCGCAAGCAAAAATCTGCTTTGCAAAAAGGAAAAAAAAAAATTGAAATGATATTGTCCGTTACTATTTATGAGAAATACACGTACGCAGGGCATTATCACAATGAGGCGGGAATGTCTCTCAAAAAATGTCAGTTGTGGACGTAAACAGCCACATTTCCCCTGTAGTTACATTACCTCTGTAAGTCCCTTTCCCGTCAGCTGAAACACGCCGGTTTTCTGCGCTGTCTCCAGGTGGGCTTTCAATGCGCTATTTCCCATCCTAACAGTCCTCCGTCGAGTGCAGAGTTGGAGCGACAGTCTCAGCCAGCTTCTCTCCGTTGTTCTGCGCCAGGCAGCTGCAATCCCCGGTCTCTGTGAGAAAGCAAAGGCACCGTCACTGCGTGCGTCGCCTTCAACACCACACGCATTTCAGGATCCTGAACTGCTGCGTTTTCATATCCCTCGTAACTAAAACCTAGAGCCTAAAACACAGACCTAGCTTAAGGTGCCTTCATTACAGCAGTTTGAATGCCGAAGTGATGCAACAGATATAGTTAAAAATAAGAGGGGGAAAAAGGGCTATTTTCCACGTTTCACCTCTGTCAGGGCTCAGTAGCCTAAGGAGATTCTCTGTGGAGGCTGGCTGTGATTTTGGTGGCATCTACCAGCGATGACCCGCTGTCTGTACCACAGCATTATTAGTTTTTTTAGAAACATTTGTGTCATTTAGCTACTCGGGTCCTTTGCTGTGACCCTAGATGGAGCCACACGACATCCATCTCCAGCGGGGTTTAATCCCCACGACGCCGGGTTTCAGGCCGAAGGATTAGGGTCAGGCTTGCAGCCCGGAGGAGAGGGATAAAGCACGGTACAGCACGTAAGCAGCCGGGACCAGGAACTCAAGAGGCGACTGGAAGCGGGTCAGCAGGACCTTCGGCACGGGGCAGAGCCCCCCATGACCCGCTGCAGGCCCCG
>NW_010229439.1:0-6116 GCF_000690775.1 Eurypyga helias
TCCAAGGCCTGATGGCGGGAGGGAGCGTGGGCTTGCCAGGAGCGGAAAACGCAAACCGGTCGCTGGCCTCGCCAACATCCTCCCTCTTCGTAAGGGAGGTGTTTAGGCACAGATCTTACAAGCTGAGTAGCAGCATTTGGAACTGTGTAATTAACTCCCTGCTTCTGCGTAAGGAATGTCTGAGGGCGGCAGTTGGCTTTGGTCGCAGCTTTGTGCAGCCCCAAGTCTATGTAACATGGCCTCCTCATCCCCTCGCTCGCCGCCCCATCACGCACAGCGCTGGGGACTTTAAGGTCACACACCGTCCCGAGACTCTTTAATTACAGCCCACGGACTGTGTTTAGAACCTTGCTTGTTAGAGCTGGACTGGGGCTCTACAGTCAGTATCCCTCGAATACAAGCTGAGCCCAAGGTAAATGGCATTGCTTTTTGATCAATTCGGGCAAACCATGAAGTCAAATGCTCAGGTTTCTCTGAAGGTAGCCCGTTTGCCTGGTGTCTTTAAATACATACTGTCATCTCGTGCACGTCAGGGTTTCTGGGAAGCACCAGCACGCTTCGAAAGTAAAACCTTCGCCAGATGGGTCTAACCCCCAGCCTAACCTCACCTAAAGGGGATCAAGTCCTCCTCTGAACCCTTTGGAGACATGCTGGTTGTGCTCTGAATGCCATTTCACGGTTTCGGGGTTCTCCTCCCTAAAGAGCCGCGCTGTCAGGCGGCCTCTCTCCTTCCAGGAGCCCCCTCCTTTCTCCTGCAGATGCCTCCAGCTCCGCGCTTTCAAGGCGCTGACAGACCCTCCAAGACCAGCTTCTCCGAGCAGAAGTAAACCACCTCTCGACCCCTCTGTCGTGCAGCCAGCCAGCACCACTCCGGCTCTCAAAGGCCTCTAAGCCCCCTCTGAACGCTGGTTCCCACCACTTCAGCCTGGTACTGCCACCCTGTCGCCGCTGGCACGGGTAACCCGACCCTGCCTGGCGCGCGCTGAAGTGACGCAGTGGGTAAACTGACGGCAGCAGCTGGTGAGATCAGCATGGCCCAGTTATCCTCTACCCACGGCAGTACAAGCGGTGCTCTCCTTCAGCGAGCCAAAGGTACCAAACCGAAAAAGCAGACTCCCAGAGCACACCCGAGCCACAGCACCCCGAAAGGGTGTCTGTGTAAGGATCTGCACAAACATGAGCCAGCGGCCTCCGCGTCCACTCACGGACCCAAGCGCAGAGCAGAGCCCCAGCACCAGCCTGACCAGGGGCAGACAAACTGGTTTGAGTTGTTCAAATCCAAGCCATTCTCTGCCGAGCTGCTGCAGAAGATGGTTGATTCATTAAAAATATGTTTTTATTACTGAAAGTTTCAGCTTTACAAAATCTTATCTCTCCAACTTTCGGGACCAAGTTAACAGCAGTAGCTTTCTCCTCCTCCCACCAAATTTGTGCTGTTTAAAGGAAGCTGCTTCTGAGTCACTGCAGTATGAGGGAAAGCAGAATTTTAAAAGCAACCCCTTGCTATTGTGTCAATGCTGAGAAGCTGCACACAGCAGTTCCAAGGGCCCAGCCAATTCCAGAGCTGGTCCCTGTCCCCGGACAATCACACGCATACATGGATCTCTGCTCTTCTGAAGGCTCAGCTGCCACTGCAGTAAGGATGGCATCCACCTTGTGAACCGCCTTCCCTCCGCTGCAGTCACTGGTGGGTGAAGCTTGTCCCAGTCACACCACGTTTCTCACTAGCCACCTCTGTGCAGGGTAAAGCCGTCGGATCAGCCGGAGCAGAGCCTTCCCCTTTTTTCCCTCCTGTCAAAGCAGAAAGCTCCCTATCTGCACAAAATCTTTCAGCCCTAGGGATGCATGTGTCAGCACAAGACGGAGATGTTACACCTGGAATGACTAGGGGCTGACTCGTACATTCGACTGGCATCCAGGCTGTAACAGATTCAGGAGGGAACCCAGCTAATCCTGCTGCCTGGGCAGCACATACTGCAGCCCTCACCTCTGGCTCACCGGTCCAAGCCGGGCCGTAGTGGCACAGTCTATGCAGGTGTCCATGCTCTGGCTCTTCCCCTGACCATGGCACCGGAATTACTCCCTGGTTCTGGACACATCTACTACAGCTTTTTTCTCCAGGCTTCTCACTTTGCTCTCCAAATTAATCCAAGCTGCTGCTGCTAAGATTCTTGGCACGTGGTCCTCACTACATCACCCCTCCCCACATCCCATCCCTCTCTGGTATTAGCTAGGTACATCCTAGTTTGTCCCGCAGCACGCTCTCACCATCCCTCTGTCACTGGCTCTTGGCTTCTATCGCCTCACTCCCCACTTGCCTGCTCAGGCTTTCTCCCCGCTCTCGTGTGACAAGCCGATACCAACCAACCTGCTGTGGCTTGTGTTTGCTTTGCGTGGGCACAAGCACTCTCACCATCCCTCTGTCACTGTCTCTTGGCTTCTATCGCTTCACTCCCCACTTGCCCGCTCAGGCTTTCTCCCCACTCTCGTGTGACGAGCCGATACCAACCAACCTGCCATGGCCTGTGTTTGCTTTGCGTGGGCACAAGCAGCAGAGCACAACCTGAGGGTGCTCAGCTAAGGACACTTAGAGACCCAACGGAAATCTGCAGCTCTTCGCCCACTGTCTCCCCAACTCCACGACCTTCTTCCTCTGTGACTTTGTCCTTCAAGCCATAGGTTTCTTTGGAAAAAACGACTGAGTGACCGCACGTCTCCTTGTGCACTGACATGGGGTTTTTCACTAGATGCTCAGGCAGCAGCGATGCCGAGTTCCCCGTAGCCGCCCTCCACGCTCCCTGCTGCCACGGGCACTGCCAACGCTCTGCTGAGCACGGCAGGCCGCACGCACGGACACGCGCGCAGGGCCGTTTCAGTAACCGGGGCTAAAGCCAGCAGCTCACGTAGCTCAGAAACTGTCGCGCTCTCTGTCTGCTCAAACGCCTCATTTTTGTGACAACCCTCGCGTACAGCGGCACAACAAAGGGTATGTTTAGTCCAACAATGTTTGTGTGATAAGTACTGAGTTAATGGCACACAACATTTGCTGGCAGGTCCTCCAGCAGGCCTGGGATCTAATTAATCTCTGGCAAGTTCCCCTGACACAGAAGCAGTGTTGGCCTGCACTTGTAGCCGTCGGGACGAGCTGATCGGAGCCAAGCTGTGCAGTGAGATCGGAGGAGGGGGTCACTTCACCTCGGCGCAGGGTTTTTCAGCACGGCAGTGCCAAAGCCTGCCTTCCTGCTCTGTTAGAAACGCAACATTTGTGCAACTCCCGTCTGCGGAGTTCCAGGAGAAGCGTTTGAATCGGACACAAACAAGCACACACGCCACAGGGCGAGGAGACACCGACTTCCTGATCTTGTGAGTGGGAGAGACAGCCGAGCAGTGGTTTTCCGCGCGGACTGCGAGTCTGGAACCTCCACCTCCACTCAGTGACATCTTCCCTGCAGCCACACAGGGAGCTGGCTGGGAGCACCCATCGCAAGGCAATATCTGTCCCCAGAAAGAGTCTCAACAAGCCCTGGTTCTCAGCTGCTTTCTAAGACAGAAAAGCAGATCAGTCTGAACACGCTACACTTCTCCAGGCATTTGACTTATCAATCCGTCTCTAACAGGACGTAAAAATCAAACCCCACACGACTGAAAGGGAAACATGCTCCCTGCTTTCTATTTCTACCTGGGTCATTAAATTACCCAGCCACTTCCTGCATCACTTGCTGCCTTATTATCCAGATAAATTAACCTCCATGCCAGGCGCACGCATGGAGCAGGATATAATTTTATCTCCCTTTGCTCTTGAACCCGTGAAGAGTCACAGTCTTCACTGCAAAGACAGAGGGGGCCTGGTTCTCGTAGGGTGCCTCATCCCCCTCTCCTGCCAGGCTCACAGAGGGACGATGCCCCGTCAGACACACGTTTCTCTGCCTGGAGCCTTCCTGAGCCGGGTCTGATGCCTCCCGGGAGCAGCCTGCAGCGATGGCCACGCAGAACCGGAGCACGGACACAGCTATGGGCACGCAGCAGGTCCCAGAGCCTGGCAGCTCTACCTGCTGCCCGACTCCCACCTTCCCTACGGCCGCTTCTCCCCAGCAGCACCAGCCACCAGCCTGTCACACATCGGGCTGCTCCCAAGCTGGGGAGGAGACGCAGGTAGATGCAAGCGAGCAGGGGGAAGTCTCTACCAACGCACAGCCGACGCAATCCAGTGTCCGAGCTTCCCTTTTACTCCTTTCACCCCCATTTTGCTCTGGCTTCCAAGAAAGGGAGAAGGGAGGAAACATGTTTAGACGGAAACCTCCTCGCAGCCAGCGTTTACACACTGTGCTCCTGAACCCAGTCTGGCACGATGCTGGGCTCAGGGAACAGCAAAGCATGTGCCAGCCTCTTGGGAGCAGAATGTGACAAAAGCTGCGCTGCCAGCTTGGCTGCTACTGCTTACTAGTAGCGGTGATTTCCAAACGGTGCCCAGCCATCGCGGGAAGCACGAAGCCCTGAGCAGGAAGCCCAGTGCCCACACTGTGCCTGCCTGCGCTCTGGGCAGCGGTGGGAATGCATCCAGGCAGGGTACACCCTCTCAGAGCTCTCCACCGTGCCGAAGGCACCGTCCTTGTCCCTTGGGATGCACACGAGGGCTGCCAGAGGCCCTGCAGCCACGGCAGATGTGCCATCTCCCAGGAACGACTCTCGGGTTCAGGTGTGCCCGCACCTTGACGGAGACCTGCAGCCCCCCGCTGCTGCGCCAGGGACCCGGTAAAGCCCCGCTCCCCACGGAGGTGCAGGGGCCCCCCACCCTCCCCAACACGCCTCCAGGCAGGAGTGGAACGTGGCGGAGGGCAGGGACAGAAAGCTGCCGTCGCTCCCAGCTGAAGGAGGGTTGTCCCACACAGTGCCTGGGACACTCTGTTACCCCATAGCCCCCCACCCAGCGCCATTCCTAGCCCCCCAGGACCCGTCCAGGTGTCAGCTGAGCACCGTCTCCCTCCAGTGATGCCGCAGAGGGCTTGGAGTGGGCAGGCTGAGCCGTTGTGCCATCCTTCCCAGCTGGAAAGATGTCCCATCCCCCGGGTGAGAGGGTGCATCCCGGGGCCAAAACAGCACAGGGAACACGTGGGAAACTGATGCTGGTTGGAGGGCAGGACAGCGCTGGGGTTGTTTCTGGCTTTTAAGCATCATCTTATTTGGCTATTGAGGGTCCCAGGACTTCCCAGGACCCTGCCCTGCTCCCCAGCTCCCGCCTCTGCCACACAACACACACTGTCTCCCTCCTTCCTGGGACTGGCAGCTGAATCCAGTACCCAAAATCCATGTGGAAAAGGGCTGGTGACAGAGCAGGGCGGGCAGGTGCCTGGATAGAGCCCACAGCCCAAACCGCAGGGCGCCTGGCCCGACCGTCTCTGGGCCACACGAAGCGCAGGCAGCGGCCCAAGGCCAACAGGCTGTAAGGAGAGGTGGCTGCGGGCAGGTTTGGGCAGCCGAGTTTGGGCAGCCGAATGCCCCCGGGAGCTGGCGAAGGCTCCGGGGTGCACCAGAGGGCAAACGCACCATTTACACACCGCCTCGCACAACACTGCTCACGCCCTCCCCAGAATCCCAAGGATTCCTGGGAATTAAGGTCTGCTCTTCCAACCGCTGGCGGCAGGAGCGGCGTCACAGCCGGGAGGAAACGGGGACACCACCTCGCTGCTCACTGCCAGAGGAAAGCACGGGGACGGGAGGGCAGGTCTCGGCCGTGACGCCGTGTGCTGTCACCCAGGCTTTGATCTCCGCAGGCTCCGGGAGACGGAGAGGAGGGAGTGTGCACAGTCCGGTTTTTTCCAGCTCCATTAGCTGACCTAACAAAGTAATGACATCCCTCCGCAGTCTTGGGAGAAGGACGCTGTTCCAAGATGATTGAGTTGCTCCTGAAAGGCTGCTTTAAAGAATAAACTAATTAGCAAGCAGGCTTCGTTCCTGGATTTAGCAACCCTTCAGCGCAAATTAGGGGTGACGAGCGGCGTCTGAGCCGAGCGCTGCACGGCGGTTGTGCACAACCCCCACGGGACTCCCACCCCCGGCTCGCTCGTGTTGGCTGTGGGTGCTGCCAGGCCAGGGGCTCCCGGACCCACTGAGCAGCC